>NW_011889386.1:169898-172081 GCF_000151845.1 Pteropus vampyrus
ATCTGAGTCCCTCAGCAGGCTAGAATTAGAGCTGCATCCCGCCCATTTAAATGGGCTTCAATTGAATGAAAATCCACCATGTTTTTGAAACATTGCAGTCACTGTTAAAATGTTTTATTTCCTGCTTTTACAAATACGTGCAACGCCGAAGCACCCCAGACTTTCATTCTTGATCTGTACAAAATGTCTGTACAGAATTCATAGTAGATTCTACTCATCTTAAGTGCGCAATCCACTAATTCTTAGTATTTACAGAGCTGCACGGCCATCACCATCGTCCACTGTTAAAATGATCGTCACCCCAATAAGATCCTTCCTGCCTCACTGGGAGATGTTAAGGTAGAAACAAAATTATTTTTGTGCCTTCAACGCCTTCTTTTATCGCTCATGGTTCATTCCTTCTTTCATTCAAGAAATATCTGCTGAGCACCTACTATGTGTTGGGCACTGTTATAGACGCTGGAGGTATCAAGTGGGTGAAAAGGCAGAAACGTTTGCTATGTGGAACACACGCACACTCATTCTAGTTAGGGGCGAGAGGAAACAGTAAACAAGCTTGATAAATAAACTAGCATCGTAGGGCAGCGAGCAATAACTGTCAATAACAAAAATCAGGAATGGAATACAGACAATGTGGGTTTTTATTTTTTTTTACAGTCTTAGAGACAGTGGCTAAAGAAGCTTCTGCTGAGAAAGAGAGGTTTGTGTAAAGGAGGCGAAGCAATCAGGTTTGCGGCAGTCTAAAGGAAGAGCGTTCTGGGCCCAGGACCTAGCAGGTGCAAAGGTCCTGAGGCAGGTGTGAGCTTGCAGCATTCCTGGAGCATCAGAGGAGCCTGAGGATTGAGCAGGGGAACACGGGAGGGTAGAGGAAGATGGAGACTGAGGAGAAGGCGTGGGGTGGGTTTCTTGGGTCTTCTCAGCCCTCGTAAAGAGCACGGCTCTACTCTGAGTCAGACAGGGGACTGGCTGGGAGAAGGGATATTTAAGGGGCGAACTCCTTTACTTCTGTGGGGATACGCATATTTCCAGAAGAGGAGTAGTCATTACTGAATCAATATGATTGCCGTCTTTCGGTCCTTCCTCTGCAAACGTTCTTAGTCGATGTACCAGGCTGAGGGCTGCCGGACACTCCGATGGGCTTGTGGTCGAGAAACGTGAGAAATAAAAGGAGGTAACGAAGATGCAAAAATGACTTTGTTTCTACCATAAAATTTCCCAGCGAGGCAGGAAGGATCTTATTGGGGTGATAGAATCATTCGAAGACTGGATGATGGCGATGGTTTAGTATTTGCTTAGTAAATGCAAAAACATCGTTGGATTGTAGACTTAAGATGAGTGAATTTCATGGTGTGTAAATTCTATTTCAATAAGATTGTTAATTTCCCCGCTGCCCAGTAGGCACATTCCTACATTTGGCGAGATTTGAGTAAGATTAAGAAAGATGTAATGCCGTCTTATAAGTGGTGTAGTATCCTTCAGACATGTCCTGGAAGGGGTGTCTTCACCTGTTTAGTGGATCTATTCTACGGCCATCGTTCTGTGATGCGTCTTTACTGAAAACAAAGTCAAAATGACTATGACTTCTGTACAGACACTGTTGGTTTTCAAGTGCGAGGATGAAGGTCTGCGTTGCCGCTCACAGTGGGATGGCTGGAAGTGTGGATTCGGGGTGTATCTGTGAAAACAGGAAGTAGAACAGCCTTTTCACGGTGACCACAATGTTTTAGAGAAAGGTGCTTTTTCATTTAATAAAAGCCCCTTTATTCCTGCTCCAGAACTGGAACTGTACCGGTCGTAAGTCTTCTCGTGGTTTAAATTGCTTTAAGAAAGAATTATTGCGTTCAAGATAATACTCTACCCAATGGGTAAGCAATTATCCTGAGTGTTTGAGTTGAGTAGAGCGCCGGCCTTGATATTTGAAAGCTAAGTCAGGAAAGGGGAAGGGATTTTTCCCATCTATTATGAACACCTCTGAAAAGAAACGCAAAATTAAATAGAAAAAGGAAAAAAAAAGACTCGCTAAAACGAGTTTAATTTAATTTAGGCTCACTGCCTGGTGTTCATTGGCCATAATCCTGATTTTCATGGAAAAACCAAAATTCTTGTCATTCTCTTCTTTACAGCTTAAATATAACATTAGTCTGTGGTTTGCCAGAATGGATTGGCTACTACTAAGTGAGTAA
>NW_011889386.1:172732-173379 GCF_000151845.1 Pteropus vampyrus
ATAAATGGTGAAGTATCCTTCAGACATGTCCTGGAAGGGGTGTCTTCACCTGTTTAGTGGATCTATTCTACGGCCATCATTCTGTGATGCGTCTTCACTGAAAACAAAGTCAAAATGACTATGACTTCTATACAGACACTGTTGGTTTTCAAGTGCGAGGATGAAGGTCTGCGTTGCCGCTCACAGTGGGATGGCTGGAAGTGTGGATTCGGGGTGCATCTGTGAAAACAGGAAGTAGAACAGTCTTTTCACGGTGACCACAATGTTTTAGAGAAAGGTGCTTTTTCATTTAATAAAAGCCCCTTTACTCCTGCTCCAGAACTGGAACTGTACCGGTCGTAAGTCTTCTCGTGGTTTAAATTGCTTTAAGAAAGAATTATTGCGTCCAAGATAATACTCTCCCCAATGGGTAAGCAATTATCCTGAGTGTTTGAGTTGAGTAGAGCGCCGGCCTTGATATTTGAAAGCTGAGTCAGGAAAGGGAAAGGGATTTTTCCCATCTATTATGAACACCTCTGAAAAGAAACGCAAAATTAAATAGAAAAAGGAAAAAAAAAAAAAGACTCGCTAAAACGAGTTTAATTTAATTTAGGCTCACTGCCTGGTGTTCATTGGCCATAATCCTGATTTTCATGGAAAAACCAAAA
>NW_011889386.1:174727-176845 GCF_000151845.1 Pteropus vampyrus
CGCTAAAACGAGTTTAATTTAATTTAGGCTCACTGCCTGGTGTTCATTGGCCATAATCCTGATTTTCATGGAAAAACCAAAATTCTTGTCATTCTCTTCTTCACAGCTTAAATATAACATTAGTCTGTGGTTTGCCAGAATGGATTGGCTACTACTAAGTGAGTAAATTTCCTTTTAACCCGTTTTCCCCAGAACTTAATCCTAGCTCCTTAGAAGACTCGTTTTTTTTTATAGAAAATTCTGAGTTATCGATAGATTAGCAACTCGGTTGCACGCTTCTTCTTTTCCGGGCGAATCCCATTTTTGGATATTTTTCTTGCTAACCCCCAGCTCCCCCCAGAACAAATGCATGATTGCAGAATGGGTAAAGTCAGTCATTTTTGCTGGCCTCGGAGGCCAAAATAGAGGTTGGGATAATTTCTACATTTAGTTATTTAAATGCTCTGTACTATCTTTCTTCCCGTCACTTAAGAAGGAAAGTTGACTTCGACATTAAAAATTAAGAATTTAGTAGCCTACTGCATAATGTCCCTTTCTACTCTGCCTCTTCGTAGAAATGGACGTGCGATTCCTCCACGTGGTGAGTTACTTTTCTAGGTTACTCCTGGCCGAAGCGTTTTCCTGCCCAACACGCTGCCAGATTTTAGGGTCTCCCTTTCCTGTCCTGCCCCACGTGGAGCGAACCGTAGGCAGCATCAGAACGGAAGGAGCAGAACCAGGTGCATTCACGAGGATGTTGGCACGTGCTGCTCTGGACTGCGTCACACGCAGAGTCCCAGTATGAGTTGGGCTCCTCCCGAAGCCTGTGCAAGTTATGACTTTGCGTGAGGTCCTTTATTTCGGAGGGGATCCAGGAGACGGGGGTCGGGGAGAGGGGATGCTAGTCGGGGAACAGAAGGAAAATAAAAGACTCATTCCCATACTCGTCAGTTACCCCAGTGGGTCCCGAGCTTTGTCCCCGTGAGGAACTCGGCCATCGAGGGCAGGCTGCTTCCACGCATGTCTGCCCTGCTGGCGGGCAGAGCTCGCTCTGGGTCCAGACGGATACATTATGAATACATTATGGTTTAAAAGAAATACATTAGTAGTTGGTGAGCGGAGCTCGTGAGACCATGAAGGCACGGCTGGTGCTGTTCGGTGTATCCGCTCTCTGCCTCACTTGGCAAGTCCCAGTATGAGTTGGGCTCCTCCCGAAGCCTGTGCAAGTTATGACTTTGCGTGAGGTCCTTTATTTCGGAGGGGATCCAGGAGACGGGGGTCGGGGAGAGGGGATGCTAGTCGGGGAACAGAAGGAAAATAAAAGACTCATTCCCATACTCGTCAGTTACCCCAGTGGGTCCCGAGCTTTGTCCCCGTGAGGAACTCGGCCATCGAGGGCAGGCTGCTTCCACGCATGTCTGCCCTGCTGGCGGGCAGAGCTCGCTCTGGGTCCAGACGGATACATTATGAATACATTATGGTTTAAAAGAAATACATTAGTAGTTGGTGAGCGGAGGCACGGCTGGTGCTGTTCGGTGTATCCGCTCTCTGCGTCACACGCAGAGTCCCAGTATGAGTTGGGCTCCTCCCGAAGCCTGTGCAAGTTATGACTTTGCGTGAGGTCCTTTATTTCGGAGGGGATCCAGGAGACGGGGGTCGGGGAGAGGGGATGCTAGTCGGGGAACAGAAGGAAAATAAAAGACTCATTCCCATACTCGTCAGTTACCCCAGTGGGCCCCGAGCTTTGTCCCCGTGAGGAACTCGGCCATCGAAGGCAGGCTGCTTCCACGCATGTCTGCCCTGCTGGCCGGCAGAGCTCGCTGTGGGTCCAGACGGATACATTATGAATACATTATGGTTTAAAAGAAATACATTAGTAGTTGGTGAGCGGAGGCACGGCTGGTGCTGTTCGGTGTATCCGCTCTCTGCCTCGGTTGGCAGGTGGGGGCAGGCGAGCCTTCCTAGGTCCAGTTCCTCTGTCCCTCGCCGCCACCATTTCCAACACCAGGCAAGTTTCACGATATCGTCCACGTCTTCGAATAAGGAAACCGCTGATTTCCAACCAACGCCGAGCTCTGCCTTGCGGGTCAACAAGTGCAAGTGACATTTGTAGCAATAGGAAATGTGCTTTTGGGTTCC
>NW_011889386.1:178770-190471 GCF_000151845.1 Pteropus vampyrus
GTCACCGCTTTTGAAAGACTCGAGGTCAGGGGTTGGCAATCCAGGGCCCGTGCTCCAAACTCAGCCCGCTGCTTGTCTTTACAGATAAAGTTTTATTGGCACTCGGCCACGCTCATGCGCTTGCTTATCTGACCTTCAGCGACAAGAGTTAGTGATCGCAGCAGAGACGGTCTGTGCTACACAGACTTACACATTCACTGTCCGCCCCTCAATCTCTGCACTAGACTATGAGGGACAGACACGTTCGCATTAAAGGGCTTAACGTGTTTGCTTTCTGTAGGGACAGGGACCCGTCGCTGGGACGATGACGGAAAGCACAGGTGGAATGTGTGGCAGGGCGGGGTGCGTGTCGTTAGAGCCTCAATTCCCTCTGTGTCCCTCATTTCCATTCTGAATCCTGCCTCTGCCACCAATTATGTGAATGACCTTGGACAACTCACTTTATCTCTCTCACCCTTAAGATCCTTACCGGTTAAAACCAGCACCACCATCACCACCAAATAAATACATCGTAGACTCCCTTAGGACTTTGTCATAATGTGGAATCCATAGATATATATATATTTTTTTCACATGCATACTTTCAACTACATTTCAGAAGTCTACAATGAAAACCACATCAATCAAAAGAAAATATTTCTCGTGAGTCAACAAAATTCATGTAACTTTATTTGGTAATGCAGGGAACCTCTCTACAAGGCGGGGCTCTAATTTTCATAGTGATTATCTTTGGGGGGAAAAGAGATTGGGGTTGTCTCATCTAGGTAATGGAAGTTATACCGGGTTATAAGGGGTTGAACTATCTGCCGTGGTTTCAGGCATCCATTGGGGGTCTTGAAATGTATCCTCTGAAGATACAGGAGGCCTATAGTATATGATATAGAATATATGTACCATGTAACACATTATATTATCTATATAATAAGTATATATGCATGCCCCAGCCAGAGTCACTGAATTCTCATATTCCAGTACAAGTCATAGGCGCATACAGAAGGTTCCCAATTTTGATTGACTTACAATCACTTGATCAGCAATATCACATCTTGGGCCCGGATGAGCCACTTACCTACAAAAGCAACCACGAAACGTTCTCATTTAAAAAAATTAACCGACCAACCAAACCTCCAGTCTTTATACATGTCAGCGAAAAGCAAGGGGTTTAGAAAAAATAATTCACGTTTCCATCCTTCCCAAAACACGAACAATCCTGAGAGTAGGAACATAGGTGTTTTTCCTTCATGCTGCTTTATTTATAGCAAACTTCTTCGCATCTCTGCTGCAGAAGGTCTTGTTATTAGAGTTATCGACAGCGTTTTCTTGGGCAGGGGTCCTGGACCACATCCATCTGTAAATCACAGTAAACGGCATCTACATTTGCTCAGTTTATGGCAGAAAATGAAGAAAAGACCCTATAGCTTCACACGTATTGAGTCCTCTTAATACAAATATTTACAGTGGAGATTTGTAACTTAATAATTCCGGAAGCTAATCTTTCCCTCAACGGCTGAGAAGGTTTTGGTTTGTGATACAAACCGGAAGCGGTGAATTTACGAAAGTGGGTGTTGTCTGTCTGTCATCCGATTTGTAATGTGGCTAAAAAAACGGTTTGTTGTCGCCCGTCTCTGTCGCTGCTCTTATGTGATACAAGAATGCAAAGCGCCAGGGCCACTAAGATGCAACGGGTACTTCCAGAAGCTGGACATGTCTTTCCAGAATTTCCAAGGGCAATTTTACTTTGCTTACTCACCTAATGCCAAGCAACCTGAATGGAAGGTTACTGTGCCTTAGAGGAACTTACCAATTTCGGTACGGTGAAAATTTGGTGGGGTCGTGGTGGCGTGCAAACGACCAGAAGGACCCTTCCAGATTACAGACGTGGCCAGATGCCTTCATCTCCTTGTTTGGCAGACCGTATATTAATTTGAGGCTTCTAAGGGGGACGTTACCCACTATTCATTTCCAGCTATTGTACATAGACTGCGCAAGGCTCCGTGCAGTGATCGATCGCGTGGTCGGGACAAAGACGGGGGTTTGGCCTGGCATCTTTGATACTTAAGGCATCACTTTTTCATCTTTCTCCTGGGATTTCAGATCCGTCCGCGCCTCCGGCTCCGGCCAACCTGCGGCTCGCAAACTCCACCATCAACGGCGACGGCAGCGTGACCGTGACTCTCGTTTGGGACACTCCCGAGGAACCGGATATCCCGCTGCATCACTACAAAGTATTCTGGAGCTGGACGGTCAACGGCAAGTCCCTCGTCCCCACGAAAAAGAAGCGGAGAAAGACGGCGGACGGGGTAAGTGACAGCTGGGAGGAAGAGAGAGTGGCATCTTCCCGCGGGGCTGTTGGAGCTGACGGCCACGGGTCTGGGCTAGGAGGAGGTGTGGGTGAAGCACGAGCTTCTATCCCTTGCGTCTGGACCGAGGAAGTTCAGAGAGCAGAGGGCCACGCCCACTGTTTCTGCCTTTGACGTTGTAAGCGAATCAGCTGAACTCGGTCCATCGATGCACTCGTAGCCAGATGGCAGTCAGAACTCCAGAAATGAAAGGCACCAAACTTATCCTCATACCACGTAGCTAGCGACAGAAAATGACATCATTCAAAATGCCCTGCACATTTACGCCTTTTTCTTCCGTTTGGTGGGCAACCCCTTTAACTCGAAGGGCAGGTGTTCATGTCTTTTCTGCTGCAAGGTGATTCCACCTGTGACTCCATCAGCAGAACGGTAAACGGCTCAGAAAATGCGTGTTGGACAGTCCATATTTCTCACTGATCTATTTCTCAATATATCTTTCTCATTGATGTATTGTTTCTCATCAAAACAACGTGGAATGCTCCATTCCCCAGCCGCCAAGAAATAAAATCTTCACTGAACAGTTTGCTGCGGTGAGATTTCCATGCTCAGGAATGTTTTCTATCATATGAAATGTTCAGCGCATAAGGAGTCATAAGGCTTCCTTTCAGTATACATGCTTTTATTATGTTGTTATAAAACATGCATAAACACTTTCCCCCTAATTTATAAAGTTGAATTCCATAAATGAATAAATAAAAAGTGTTTGCAAGTGCTGTAAAAAAACGATAGCAAGACTTTTTTTTGGTGCCATTTAGAATTATGAAACATGTCTCCAAAACTCATCCCTGATATTTAGCTGTGGCATCGTTGGGCTTTTGTTTTTAAGAAACTTGCTTACAGTTCTGGCTTTTATTTGGGAGGACTTCGCAGCGAGCGCTAATTGGCAATGCATGCCGATCGCATCGAAAGAGACCAAAGAGCTAAAAGTGTGATCGCAGGACTATAAAGCGAACTGTCACATGGGACGCGCTGACATATTCCGTGGGCATTAATAACCAACCCAGACCAACGGCTTAGTTGGCGGCTTATTCCTGTGATGTACCAATTACATAAATAAAACGTGAACGGCAGATTTAATCTTAGTTGTCAATAAGCAGAGAGTAGCGTAAACCATGGCTCGCTATCTGATGAGCGACATATATTTTTAGATGCACGAGACGTAAACTGCCGTTTGTGCAAATCACTAAGGGGAAAACTTGACCGATTGGGAATTGAAATGAGAAATTAGAAAAATAGAAAAGAACATGAGAAATGATGGAATTTTCTTCTTGGGGACCCATGGCGTCTCCTTTCCTAAGATGCCATCCAGCTCCCCTCGGTGGGGATGTTCAAGAACTTGCTCTTTCCAATGTGAATTTTATTTTACCTTTTGAAGATCATCGTTTAGGGAGAGCAGTGTGCGTTCCAACAGGAGACGCTGCCTGAATGCCATCGGGACACAGCCGTGCGAGCAGACGTGCTGTGGGGTCAGAGACGGAGGGAGCCCGCTGGGCTCTCAGCCTCCCCCTCCTGCAAACGCAGTCGATCGGCCTTGCAGAGCCGGCCGGATGCAAGACGGTCCTGTTCTGATACTGACGAGCCCCAATCGTAAAACGGCGCCTGTGAAAGTCACGCTCTTTCCCTGAAAAGACCCCCAGTTACAACTCAGAAATGTTACCGGGGGATCGTGGCATTTAAGCAGAGGAGTTACTCACGTGATCCAGTGGTTGACAACTTCCTACGGAACCCTTATTATCACATGGTGCGTGCCCCAAATGGGAATGTCTTTGCTGGACAGGGCATGCTGCTAAGTGCCTGCCATTTACTGTTAATGCTGCCAGCTAGACTGTTTGTAGACAAGTCCCCGTTAGCTTAGGTACTGTTCGATGCGTTATATTTTGACGAATGTTTTGAATTCTAAGACACAAAAGCCTTATTTTTCTTAATTACGAGTTCTTGCGAGGGACGTCACTCTGATACCTGTAAGCCATAAAAACGGCGTTGGATTCAGAGTTAGGACACCTGTGTTTCTACCTTAGTCCCACCATCGAATACCTGATCACTCGGAATGTCATCTTATCTCTCAGGCTCATTAGACTTCCGGTCTGGCTTTAAGCCATGGCGCAAATTACGTTCATCTGACGTTCTTCATTTAGTATGTAGCATCACGCACGGACGATTGGGTGACTAGCTGATAACGGCAGAAAAATGTTCAAAGCGTTCTGTTGCATCGATTTTTTTCCTGACACCTTTCAGTGGAAATTTACTCATAGAACACTTGGAATAAATATCAAGGATACACAGTTAAGGCCCATTCATAATTTTTCTGGGTAGGTGCCAACACGAGCCTCTTGCTTTATTTCAGACGGGTCCTTTTTCTCTCTGTGAAGTGACATCTAGACAAGGGTTCGGGGCAGAAATACTCATTTCCATGCTGATGGAGAGGATCTAATAATTAGACTGGGAACACAATTTAAAAACAAAAAAACAAAAAACGTGTTTTGACTTTTCTACGAAATGGATTTCGATCCATAGTAAAACTGGGTTTTCTGAGCCCAAAGATAAAGAAAACCGTGTGACCTCAGAATATCAGAGACATGGATCAGTAGAAGCCATGGTGACACGCGGCGTTCCACAGTGCACGGAAGGCTCGTGATGGTGTTTGCGTGTGTCTCTCTCATTCACAGGCCCACAACTCTGTGACTCTGGAGAGACTCCAGCCCGACGGTGAGTACAGTGTGGAGCTGCAGGCTGTCGCCTACTGGGGACAGACACGCCTCAAGAGTGCCAAGGTCTCCCTGCGTTTCTCCTGCACGCACGCCGCCAGCGACAGTAAGTGCCTCCCGGTGTTAGCACAGAGTTCCCCACACCATCCGAGCGAGACACGATGCAGGCCGAGCGAGTGTCTCGGTTGGGGTCCTGACTCGGTAACCTTCACGCTGATGAGCACGTTCACCAAACATCCTCCCAACGGTGACGCACGGAACAGTTTTATCTCTAAAACTCGTCTTCTGATTTCTGTCCCCATTTTATGTGCAATGGTTTGGTGTCATAATGCAAACCCAATGGGGTAACTTTCTCTGCCTCATTCTGACCCAATTTGCGACGGACGTCATTTTGGGTCCTTGCACCTCGGCATACCGGTCTCTCAGGAGAGTACGGATCGGTGCATCATGAAAAACCGTCGCGTCCCCTATAAAACGATGACACGCCCGTTTTTATCGCTTGGATGCAGTGGTCACAAGTACAGCTGGAGAGGCTGGCTGCTCCGTCTCCGCTGGGCCAAGTGACGAAATCACGCCACGCAGATTTTCCCAGTTCCTAGTCTTTCTATGGCGAGTGGTTTGCTCGCCATGCACCAAGCAAAGCAAGAGGTCGGTCCTGAAGGACTGTCACCTCCAAGCCCGAAAATCACCTCCCCCTGACGTTTCTGGCTTCGTTCCGAGGCGGGGCGTGGAGAGGAGTCATGTGGACTCGCTCCCGGCCATGTTTTGGGGTTCAGGCCGATGGAAAGTGAGGGCGGGCTGAGGGGCCGGGGCTCAGGGCCGTGGACCCCGAGTCTGCCGGAGCCCACGCTGTCTGCCTGTCATCGCGCCGTGGGCTGCGTCGGAGGGTGAAGAGTGTGCCGAAAGCTTGCTTGGGTGTAGGGGAGGCGAGGCTAGGCCGGCCCCCCGGAGAGAGAGGTGCAGTGACCGCTCATAATTGCCTTTCACTACCCGGGAGAAAAATGGGTCCAAATCATGCTTTCCAAAAAGAACTAGAAACAGAACTTCCTACTTTCTTGAAGAGTCCTCCTTTCGGAGATTAAATGGGCTTGAAAAGTCTACTATTTCTGTGCCTATGATATTTATAGTCTATGATACTGTGCATATCCTCCTGTTTCTGGGTACAGTGTAACTTTTACCTAAAACTCCCATAGAAACGCTTTTATGTGTTCGGTCACTTCCTTGACTTTTGAAAATCCAGTCATCCATTCATTCGTTTATGAAACAGAAATGCGTGCCCGTGATTTACGACATTCCTGTGTCTAGTGATGAATACCATGTCATGCCGTATTATACTGTAAATAGATGCACGCTGTGTGACATGCACAGCGTATAGACTGTGTTACATAGTGTCTCTGTGCCCGTGTTTATACACACATGCGTGTGCACACGTACACGTAGGCAGATCGTGCGCGTACACGTCTGCGAATGCACACACAGGCACGCAGACGTGCACACACACACATGCACACCAGGCCAGCTTTTCTGATGTTTCAACCCCTGCCCTAAAGCCCCTGCTGTTCGGTTCGGGACATAAGCACGTGACCGCGGTGACGCAGTGGTCGGGCTGTCCCCATGCAGAGCTGCAGAGGACCGTGGAAGCAGAAGCGGCTAACGCGGTAGGATGGGAGCCTGGGACAGTGAGGGGCTCTGCGGGCGACCGGGCGTCGGCCGGCGGCCCCACGAAGGCAGCAGCACGCGTGTGCGTGTGCGTGTGCGTGTGCGCACATGTGTGTGCATGCGTGGGGGAAGGATGAAGGAGGGCTGGGGGCAGTTCTCTGCCTCGGGGTCTCGGCGAGTCCCATGTGGCACCCCCGATGTCCCCCCGGTCCGTGAACTGCAGAGTCATCTGTCTCGCTGCCTGAGCAGCACCTCCCCTCAGGAGCCAACGGGACCTGTAGTGTCGCACACCCCAAATCCACCTGTGCACCCCCTTCCCGCCCCGTCCTCGCCCCGGCTCCCCCACCTCGGATGTCTCCCCGATTCTTCCCTCTGTTCCTGCCAGCGACCGAGGCTTCTCCGTCCTTCCTCTCCAGAAATCCAAAGCTTTCGTCTCCAGTTCCAGATTCTACGTGGATCCGTCCATTTCTTCCCCTCGTGCTGGCCGCTGCCACCTCTTTCTCAGGAAATTAAAGTAGCGTCCTAATGAGAGGTTCGGTTTCCACTCTTTCTTAACTGTCCATCCTCTGGACGGCAGACAACATCTTCTCGCGGAAACAGTAACGACACATGGCATTTCCCACTCCCCGGGGCCCCCGACAGGCTCGTCCACCGTCCGTGTTCCCTTTGCGGTTCCCCCGAAGCAGACGTGTCCCCCTTCGCCGTGAGCCTCCTCCTTCCTCCCCAGCTTCCTTCTGAGACACATTTTTAAAGTTCCGCTTCACCCAAGACCGTGTTTCTTTCTGCCGGTGGCGAGGATGTCGCCTATTATGTGACATAATTTCACCTTTCAGTTTCCCTCGCTTTGTCCAATAAACGACATTTCTCCCCCGGTAGACGCTGCGATGGGGTTGCCAACTCCCATAATTTACTATGCGTCCCTCCCCACAACCATGAACGAGGAGGAAGACGCCCGGCCTCAGCCGGCCTTTGTCGAGGTTGCGTCATCTAGAGCCTAGTCCCGGCCTGGCCCCGGGCAGTACTTTTTGGGACGCTGGATTTGCAGACCACACCTGAGGCCTTGGCCCGCTCCCTCCGCCGTCTCCACTGAACCCCGTGAGCTCGAGGTCCTCTGTGATTAGCTTCTTCTCCCATGCGCTCAAGCAGGATCGTAAACCTCTGTCTGTCCCCTTGAGCCACATCGCACGGCGTACGGAAAGCCACACGGTCCCCCGTAAATGTATCTACTACCCATCACCCATGTTCAGCTTCTGTCGCCTGTAAGCTCAGGCAGAGGTGTCTTTTCTGTGGCACGTGGTAGACTTCACCGCGTGTGGTCTAGACACGTCCCTGTGGAAGTTGGAATCAGAGTGTCCTGTGTGCCCACAGCAGCCGTCACGGTCCACCGCTGAGCTCCAGGGGCCTATGCCTGCGCGTGGCCGTGCTCCCTCAATACTGATGAAAGCAAGTTAATCCGTTATTCCCTCTCATCGACAACCTCGACTGGGTCCTCTGCATCTGGACAGCCTGATTCTGAGTGTCTACGTCATGTTCTAATTATCTTTTAAAATTGCAGAAGGTTTTCCCCGACCAGCGAAGAGGTCTGATAGGTAAACCTGTCAAAGGCCACTCTGTTCTAAGGATGAACTGATTCCTCTCACGTGCAGCCAGGAAAGTAATAAGAAGAAAGTAAAAAATAATAATAATAATAATAACAAAAACAAGTAATAGTATGAAGTGCCTGCAGTTACACACACAGCTTGTGTCTCGAGGTGTCCTACAGAGGACCCCAGCTTTGCAGAGGATTATGCAGCATAGAGCTGGTTATTTGTCAGGATTTTATATCCCAGTGTTGATATACAATCTCGTAAACACAGGTATATAACTTTTACAAGAACGGTCTCTATTTCATCGTGAACCAACTGGAGGTAAAGAATAATTACAACTTGATGGTGTAAGGAAGGGAAATTACACTTTATAGGAAGGAAACTAGTAAATGTCACCATATAAATTACGTTTTGAATTACGTCTTTCCAGATCTGCAGGCTCCTAGGTGTTTCCCTGATAGATATTTCTGTGGAAGCAAAGGCTGAGTATGCGTGCAGTTTGATAACATGGTCCCTTCAAGGATGAAAGACATAACCCGCCTTTAATGGAAGTGTAGCTGGCGTTTTTGGAGCCAAGAAGAATATTTTCAGGATTGACAGATTCCAAGTGTTTTATAGTTGCCTCACGCAAGTGGAATATTCTTTGAGGCCTGAGAAATAAAAACAGAACGCAGAGAAAATACCCCGAATCTCTCCATCTGTACAATTAATCAACTGTTTGACATCTGAAAAACCAGCAGAGTAGCTAAATCCTCTGCACTTTTAGAACGATTAAAGAGTAGAAATGAGACCTCGGACCTTCGTGGAATGTGGTCGAAATGATTCTGTTCTGTTCTTTTTGATTCTGAAAATGTGGGGCGCAGGCTTCGAGGCAGCTGCCCAGTTCTAAGACAAATTTGTACGCACGTCTCGTACGGCACGCGCTGCCGACACTACGTGTCAATAAAAAAAAGACATTCTTTTATCTAGGACGACACACAAAAGTTTGCACAGGATGGAAAAGGAAGGAAGATGGAGTCCACGTGCTGATTCGACCTCGTACCGAAACTGCCAGACCGATTCGCTGGCGAAGCCTCAGCCTTCCGAATTGTTGACGGAGTTAGACGCATCAATGGGCGTGTGGAAATCTTAACTCTTTAGTCAGTTGTCACTTTGAGTGTTACCAGGACCGGTCTCGAACCCCACAGGGGTGTCCGGAAAGGGATGAGTTTGGGGCAGGAGCCCTGCGCCCGCCTCCTCCTGTGGGCCCGGCGCTTGCTGTGCTGTCGGCTGTCTTGGCTCCTTACAGGGTGTGACGCAGCACCTGTCATAAAGGAGTAGCCCATGACATCGTGACTTAGCGTAAGAAATCCGTATTGGGTCTTGGTCATGAGTTTGGGCACAGAGCTCCCAAAACCTTCGGGATTTCTTAAGTGATGAGGCTGATCAAGGCGTCTCCTGTTACGTTAATGAGGTGACTTCTGGAAAGCGCCTAACGGTGGGGTCATCGCTAGAGGAGCCAACCTGTGGATAGAGTGTTGGCACTTTCGGGGCGACCCCCCCAGCTCCGGGGAGTGGGGGCGGGGCTGGAGTCTGAGTCCAGCCTCCAGTCGCCGGTGATTTAATCAGTCGAGCCTGGTTAAATGAATGAAGTGCATGTGAAAACGCAGAAGGACACTGTGTGAGGAGCTCTGGGGGTGGTGAACACGTGGAGATCTGGGGAGACCGACGCCCCTGGAGCGGGCAGAGAAGTCTTACCCACCCCGTTTCCCACGCGCCTGGCCTGTGCACCTCGTCCGGCGGACTGTTCCTAGCGAGTATGACGTTTCTCTGAGTTCTGTGAGCCGCACTCGCAAATGAATCCAGCGCACGGAGGGGGTCTGGGAAGCTCCGTGCATAGAGGCCACCGGAATCCCAAGTAGGAACTTGGACTTGTGACCGGTGTCCGAGGTTGGGGCTCATCGTGTGGGCTGAGCCCTTAGCCTGTAGGATCTGCTGGTCTCCACGCGCTGAACCCCGGATAGCCCGCGGGTCTCAGACACCTGCCTGCTGGTGTGGGAACCCCCCACCCCCCAACATACGTATTGGATTTGGGTGAAGAACCCTTAAGTCTAAAGAATGTTTCTCATGTCCAAGCATTGATTGGAACGATGTAAACTAAAATCCTCTAAATACGAATCCAACTATTAAAAGCCTCCTTTCCTCTCCAGTAACATCCCCCGGATGCCGGATGATGATTTCCCAGGTGTGCCGTGTCAGAGGATGGAGACACGTCACGCCGTTTGCTCCTGGGCCATCCCGCCTCGCCCCGAGGCAGACATGTCCCCCTTAACCTCGTGCCTCCTCCTTCCTCCCCGGCTTCCTTCCCAGACACATTTTTAAAGTTCCGATTCACCCAAGACCGTGTTTCTTTCTGCCGGTGGCGAGGATGTTGCCTATTATGTGACATAATTTCACCTTCCAGTTTCCCTCGCTTTGTCCAATAAACGACATTTCTCCCCCGGTAGACGCTGCGATGGGGTTGCCCACTCCCGTAATTTACTATGCGTCCCTTCCCACAACCATGAACGAGGAGGAAAACGCCCAGCCTCGGCCGGCCTTTGTCGAGGTTACATCGTCTAGAACCTCGTCCTGGCCTGGCCCGCAGGCAATACTTTTTGGGACGCCGTCACTGGTCTGCAGATCCGTGGGCCGATGCGACGTGCATCCTTTCCCGTTGACGTCGCAGAGGGGACCCATCTTTCCGTTTAGGGCCGTGTACCAGGTGCTGAGGCACAGCGATGGGATTCGATGAAAAGCGAGCGATCCTGCTCTGCCGACACGATATTTGCATATTAAAAAAAAAACACCTCCATAACGAGAAATACTCTTTACACCTGTTATTTCAGTGAGAGCATCTCTGAGGCTGTTTGAAATTCTGGGGGGCGCGTCTCAGCTCCTTTCGGGTACTGCAACATATTCTGCGGGGTGCGGGGCGGGGGGTGGGTGTTATCACTTGGGCATGAGAGAATCTACAGTTGTATCGCCTTTCGCTTTTAAAAAGTCACTAAATGTGAATGAATAACAGTGAAATTAAAGACGCTGGGATGCGTCTCAGGTCTTCGCCTTATTCTTAACCAGTCAATGAGAACGTTATGCTTCGTCGTAGAAGAACAACTCGGGAAAACTAGAAAAGGCGTTCTGGAAACGCAGGCCCCTCTCCCAAGACGACGGCCCAGCCATCCGCTGGAGATCGGGGTGCCCTTCTATCAAGACGGCCGGCTGCAGGCGAAGGTGTACTGGAAAAGGTCCAAAGGTACGCACGGGATTTGCTGCTTCGTCACTCGCTGTAGGCGGCACGGTGGGGTAAAGGGACTTCGGGAAAAGCCAGTCTCGAGCCGTCGTATTGACGTTAAGGAAAACGGTGGCCGAA
>NW_011889386.1:199566-201692 GCF_000151845.1 Pteropus vampyrus
GTCTTCATTCACCTCATCTCCCTCCCTCCAACTGGACATGCCCTGTTGGAAGCGTTAAATGCGGGGGAAATAGCTTTAAAAAGCTTGTTGTTTCTCTTCCTTTTCGCCCTTCGAATTTGGCCAGACTCGATAATGAACTGGCCTGTCTTCAAGGCCACTTAATTCCTTGGCTTGGGAAAAAAAAAAAAAGAAAGAAAAAACCCATGTGTGAACCTTTATCCTCCTTAAAAATGCCCTTAGAATACCCAACTTCTGCTCCAAAAAAAAAAAAAAAACGAACAAAAAAACCCAGCTTAAATCCCGGAAGGAAAAATTCCATGGAATTAGAAGCAGTTATTCTACGAGTGTATTAGGTTTTATTGAGTTTCGAGAAGAATGTGTTGGCATCCAAATAAACATTTTCGGTTACGGGCACTGACAGATACCGTGTTTTAAGGGAAAGCAGTTGGCTCGTCCGCAGCAATGTGGATGCTCAAGAATTCACATCACAAGACGTGCCGATGGGAGCTGCGGGCCATGGGAAAGTCTTCTGTCGGGGCGGGCGGCACGTCCCCCCAAAGGCGAGCCTGAGAACTGGCAGGGTCAGTCTTGCTGTGACTCTGCCAGGGTCTCGGGGTGCCAGGAGCGGAGCCGGGCGCCAATGGCCTGTCCAGCGGGGGGATCGAGCGAAGGAGGGGACCCAGCCTGCCACGGACACCGCAGCACTGAGAGAAGCACCGTGCACACGGGTGCGTCCTTCACCCTGTGGCTGCGTCCGCTGTGTCTGCTGCTTCGAAAAGGCCGTGGACGACTGTGTCCTTTTCTGTGTCCCCCTCAGGATCACCATGTCCTCACGGTGCCCAATCTGAGGCCATCCACCCTGTACCGGCTGGAAGTTCAAGCGCTGACCACAGCGGGCGAAGGGCCAGCCACGGTCAAGACTTTCCGCACCCCCGACCTGCCTTCGTCCTCAGCGCACAGTGAGTGTCCCCGCCACCCCGCCTCCCACCCTCCGGACAGACAGAAAAGCCTGGGCGAAAACCGAAACGAGTCCTCAGAGACGCCTGTGCCACGAGAACTCTCTTGACCTGAAAATTCTTCCTTCCCGTTTACATCCACCTACTGGATTTTATTTTAGCCTAAATTATATGGTGGATAATTGTTCCCTTTCTCATCCTCCTTCCTCTCTCTCTTCCTTTCCTTCCTTCCTTCCCTTTTATTTGGACACAAAGCATGCTTTTCCCTCGCCTTTGAAACCATAAATAAATGTGGGAAACACATCTATAATCTCGTATCAGTCCGAAACACTTTTATAATATTTTGCAAAGAAGCTCATTATTACATACATTTTACTGTCATCTACGACATACGTTTTCTTCATAATATGATCCAAATCCATCTACTTGATTTACCGCTCAATCAAGTAAATTTTTTAAAAAATCGTTACCGACAGTTTCAAAGCAATGAGCCTCTTGCTGATTTTTAAAGATGTGTTTTGCTTATTATTTTTTTTTTCCAGCTTAAACTTTCAAAGCTGCACTGAAAGGTTTGCGTGTTGATCAGAGAATTGAGAAGTAATCCTAGTTTTACTTCCGATTTCTTTAAACGGTGGGTCAAACGTGCCTCGCTAACTTTTTTTCTTTAGAATTTAAAGAGAAACAGAAACTATCGCAATGAGAGTTTGACGGCCCGTTACCTTTTTTTTTGGGGGGTGGCGGGGTTGGGTGACTACTTCTCTGAGATTCCTCAACTGAGATTCTGTTTAGTCAAAATATCAGTTAATTTTTAAACTTTTTTTTTGGAAGAAATACAGAGAAGTTTTATTTGCTTATAGAACTTAAGAAAAGGAGCTTGTCCTGTTTGTCTTGTGGTCTTTTGGGCTTTACAAAGAAACAGGTGGGAAGAGGTGAAAACTGGAAAGAGACAGAGAGAAGAGAAAGGATGATGGATGGACGTGTGTACTTTTGGGTGCAGAAAGGCACAGATGTGTCAGGGGACGTTTGCCTGGCCTAAAGCTTTCACTATAGATAAACGTTATTTATTCGGACTGTTTACTCCACACGTACAGAGCAGAATGACCGATAGGTAACTTGTGTCACTTCTTAGGGCCACACCTGAAGCACCACCATCCACATCATCACAAGTCT
>NW_011889386.1:201742-203788 GCF_000151845.1 Pteropus vampyrus
TTTTGTAATTCATACCGAAATGAACATTTATCCTTGGAGTAAATTCTTCTTGTTTGCTCGAATATTCATCTTTAAGATCAATTCATTTTGTTTACTTATTTTCTTTATTCTTAGAATGTTTATTTTGCATTACTGAAATAGTCCTTTTAGAATTATTTGATGTACATTTTTTATCTTTATCATCCTATACGCTTAAAAACATAAGCAAAACAGATCGCTTCGAGACTCTGGTTTGAGATTTTTTTTTCTAGTTCTTCCAAAGTGTTATTTCACTCAGGGTATCAGCCCATAGGCCGCAAAGAATATTGATGTTCATACTCTTCTTGTTCCAGAATTTTCTTCCAAGCTGCCGACGCCCATTCTGAAGCTAAAATAACATTACAATTACCATTAATATTTTGTCGCTATCATGTCTTCGTTAAAAGTAACAACCTTCAAACATTAAAAACGGTGTCATCGCTTATTCGGCATTGTTTATTAAATTAAAAGTTAATATATTCATAAGTTTTATAACCAATATTCAATTATAAAATAGGTTTCGTCTGTTGTACTTCTCTATTTTAAAGTAGAATTGTATGTCCGCGTGTCATATTAATATTCTTAACGAAACAGCGTACTTCATTAATGTGAGATGGAATTGTGAACATCTGTGGCAGAGGGGGTGTGTATGCGTGTGTATACACACACACGCTAACTCTAGAGAATCTGGCACCTCAGGTGACAGCTATGCCATAGAAACACGAATCAGAACAGCAGCTGTCACGTGGCAGCTTATCCTGCTGTCAGTCCGCAAATGTCCCATGTGACTTTCACCAGGTCACACAGCCACCGACGTAGGTGCTGTACTAAGAACTAGGCGCGCTCTACTTTCGTATTTTTCCAAAAAGCCCTTTTCATTAAATTATATCCATCCCATCTCCTTCGTTATCTGAAATCGAAAGCCAAGTTCGCATGTAAAACACAGCGGAGCTCGTTATGTTAGGACACTTGCAAGCAGGCTGCAGAAACTTCGGGAAGCCCAGAGCAGAATGAGATGCAGAGCACGTGTTCCAAGCTTATGCTACCAATATGACACGCAGAATCCCAAGCCAAATGTCCCCAGACACTTATAAAATATGTATATTGATAATCATCACAACTGTAGGAAAGGAAACACCTTTTCCATCGATGCAGAGGCATGCTCTTAGGTGATTTCTCTATAGAATGTGCACATGACATGTTTTTGTCACTTTGGACACGTTCGCTGGATTTTCTGGAATTTTTTGACTCTGTGAAATTATACATTTGACTCTGTGTGCAACTCACTAGATCCATCTTCAATGGTTTTCACCCCTGACACAAGTAGCCGAATGTTCCTGATTTATAGCCGGTTTTCGCCGGTGGGAACACTGAGTTTGAAACCCGAAGGCACTGGCGGCTGGGGACATCGGGGTGAAAGCGAATCTTGTTCTCTAATCAAGACAAAACTGTAAGCAGACATTGGTTCTTAGATGTCACCTTTCCGAAAAGTAGTGGTGGACAGGATGTTGGTTTTGGACTTGGAGTTGGGAATTTAAAAAGCACACATCTATTCATTTCCTTCGAAATTTCCCAAAGCGAGAGCTTCGAGGTTGTGGTATTATTTATTATGACGCAGCATAGAATTGGGTAGGACAGAGAATCAACCATCAGATGTTAGCCGTTCTCAACTTATTGCATACGGTAGTTGGGTTACATTAGTGAATACGCCAGAAGAAAGTACGTATCTTCAACAGGGAATTTGTAGAACAAACGTTATCGTGCAAGGACTAGTTTCTTGGCTAATTTTATTAATTAGTAATTTTATTATTCTACAGCTATCAGTTCATTTTTATCGTGTGATACTAGAATCCACAACAGGTCGTTTTAGACTTTTTTTGGCTTTACGCTTAGTGTTTACACCCCATAAATATGAAAAATTAGCTTGGGCAGAGAGAGAAAACATTTGTACTTCTGCTTGGAGGAGACGTGCCTTATGCCTTGTAGGTGTTCATGATTCTTACTTGAGTTGTACAAAACCAGGAAGTT
>NW_011889386.1:210313-212144 GCF_000151845.1 Pteropus vampyrus
CCACAGGATGCCACGCTCCCACGTCAACAAGTACTTCCGTCAATCAAGGATGCACCCAGAAACAGGGACAAATGCCGAGCCAGTGAAGATGGACACCGGTTTTCTGTGAGAGTAGAGAATATGAAGACTCCGCCTACTTAACTGCAAATTCTGTGTTCGTACGTGCTTTTGCGAATCGCGATGGAGTTGGTACAGGATTGCCTACACTTAGAGCAGCAAATTGTCCATCAGGACAAGTCAGCGTAACAAATACCCAGTTCGTAGACACAGTCAGCGTCAAGTTAATCAATGGAATTTTTAACAATTAAAATATTGATTTGATTAGCAAAGCCAACTAGGACGATACAATTTTTAGGCCACATTTATTCAAATCTTGCGTAAGATCTTTATTACGTGTGATTTTTAGCTGGAAATTTTAACCTGAAATATACCAATGCATGCACATCTAAAAATGCTGTCACTTTAAACACCCTAAAGCTTCATTTTATGCAAAGACAAATGAGTGTTCAATCCGTAAATCATGATGTATGGGAGGCATCCAAAGCAAGAAGGATTCGGTAAATTCAGCTGCTGTCCAGATTTTGCCTTGGAGAAATTTAAATGCTTTTCTGAGGATACTTTTTAATATTTCATCCTATGAGAGACTTTCCTGCTATGTTCTCTTATTTATATTTGCCTTTTTCATTAACACAGGAAACTGGTGCTTGTATGGTTTGTTTACCAGTTTTAGGTATCTAAAAACTTTACAGAACCTGTTTCTTAAAATGAAAGAAAACATCTCAATTCTTGAACAGTCTCACGTTTTTACTGAGACTTGCCTTCTCTCAATCAAAGTAATCTATTTGTATGGTAGAATATTCTCAGTAATATAAAAAAAGAGGAATCTCTTTGATTGATAGAGGACAGATATTGGCCTCGAATGAACCTTTGCTTTTTCAAATCCGTTACATGTTATTGTTTGGGAAATTTCACAGGCTCCGAACTACTGCCTCTTCGGACAAACTCGTCAAACCATGTTATGAGTCTGTAGTGTCTCAGTGTCTACTGGGGCAACCTGAAACACAGAAATGTCTAGTTTAGTCATTTTTTTCTTGAGGACTACCCAGATATGTGGTTTGAAATATGCCTATACTCGTCCACAGTTTTAAGCATGCGCACGTATACCTAGATGCACAAGAGTATGAATCTCTAAAGAAATGGTTTCCACAGCTCACCGGTTCTGGGTAAAGACCTAGTTCTTCTAAAGGTCAGAGGGATCATATATTTTCCCCATCACTGTTGATTCTATGAGAAAAGAATCCTTTATCAGAAATAAACATTTTGAAGGAAAGGCTTCCTCGTTTCATGATCTAAGCAGGTGAAATGGGGACAGTTTCGGTAACGTCCCTCTTAGGGGTGGCCGGTGGGGCTTGGTGCTCCTGGGCCAGGCGTCCAGCTCAGGAGGCCGAGGCCCCATGAGGCCGCACTGCCGTGACTCAGAGCCCATGCCATGTAAAAGAGACAGACACCGTTTCCACTAGTCTCTGGATGCCTATCTTTGAGAAGCTCGGCCTGTAGCACGGATACTGATGATAGATGCTGAGAACTGTGTTCTGTGCATTAACATGAAAAAGTCGATAATGCAAGAAATGTTTTGTGGCTCCGTCCAAGTGATAGAAATCAGAAGTATCAGAGCACAAGTGCGTTCTGGTTCTGAGTGGTTCTCTGCAGCTTCTACCACGGCCTGGGACGGACTTATCACAAATGTGAAATTACCTGGCTCCAAGAATTACATGTTCTCAATGGAGAGAACAGGAAGCAGCCTTCATTTAAAACACCCCCTCGCTTGAGC
>NW_011889386.1:212194-215497 GCF_000151845.1 Pteropus vampyrus
GAGAGAAAACATTTGTACTTCTGCTTGGAGGAGACGTGCCTTATGCCTTGTAGGTGTTCATGATTCTTACTTGAGTTGTACAAAACCAGGAAGTTCTGTCTTAGCAAAGCATTTTTACAAATACAGAGAGAACGAGGCATTATTTCACGGGAAGATATCATTCAACTAACATTTATTGAGCACCTACTATGTGCCATGTGGGTCATTTGGCCGTGACTTCACCGATGACCTTTTCTACCTCGTGCTCACATTTCAGCACAGTTTTCCTGGGGCAGCGTACTGCATCCCCCACCCCCCGACTTTATTCTTTGGAGGGAGACAGTAAGCAGGATTTTGCGAGGCGCACGTGGCTCCTCGGGTTCCCGTGCGCGTTCCTGGGTGACCCCCATGACTTATTTTTGCTCCTTCCCATTCTCTCCCGTTCGAAGAGCCCTGGTCTATGCAGATGGCGATGTCCACACTGTGACTTCTGTGTGTGTTTCCACCCTGCAGACCCCAGCGTCAGCTGCTACCACGTGCACTGGTCTCCAGAACTGTGCGCCCACAACGAGACCGCCAGGCCGGAGGCGTCGTCCTCCACGACCCAGGTGAGTCGATGAGCGCCCTTGACCCCGAAGGCGACCGGCACTCACTCCGCCCGTCTGTGTGTGGCATCGGCCTGCAGCACGGGCGCAGCGTGCGTCCCCTGCATCCCTCACGGTTACAGATCCGCGTCTGAGTAGCTGTCACCCGTTCACAAGATGACATCGAGAGCGGCCACGCATGGCCGGTCCCCAAACGTGGGGATTATTCTGACACCGATGCTCAGGATCTCCCGGACCAGAGGGACACGCTCCAGGGGCGCTGTGTGTTTCCTTTGAAAAGGGCAAAAACTTTGAATTATTTTCTGATTTTTCACTTGGCAGCACCGTCGCAAGGCATTATTTCCGACTGTGCAGTGAATTTCTGTACGTTCCTGCGTGTCTTGCTTTGCCGTGTCCCTAACTGCCACCGACTCATCCAGCTAACGAAAGATCTGAGCTGCCCCCCCCTCTACGCCACACACTGACCTTCTGTCTTTGAACTTTCAGAGAACAGTAAACTCCAGGGGAATAGGAGCTCTGTCCGTACTCCTTAATATGTTATTCCAAATATCTGCGATGACTGCCTGAGTTATAGAGCAGAATCAGCAAACCAAGAGGAAATGTTTAAGATGGCGTCAAATAAGCACGATGTCGATGACAGCGGTTTATATGTAATAATGCACCACGACGGTCCAAAATATCTAAAAGCACGGCCCCAAATGACAGCGTATTGATACATGACCTGTAACTAGAACATTTTTCTTTTGAGTATTTTCTAAAGCAACAAGGGCAGTATTTTTCAAATCACATGGAATCACATAAGTTTAAGATGGTAAGATAAAACGAGTCATTGGTTTTGCAGAAATAGTTTTTTTTTTGTTTTGTTTTTTTGTTGTTTTTTTTTACTGGATTTGACTTTTTCTACCAGAGGCGTTCCTTTCGTTCACCTGTAAGCTCTTCCCAACGTGTATGGCGTTCTGTAAAAGTAAAAAAACTGATATTCGAAAAAGGGAAATGTATTTGCTGAGCAGAGGACGAAGCAGAAGCAGGATGTATGAAATGTTTTGTGGGCTTGTCCTCCTTCCGCGTGCCTTTGGATTCACAGAGAATCGGGCTTATTTTCAGGCGGCTGGACCTCGAAGTGTATCATCTTGCGTCCATGTCACTCTTTGTATTAACCGTGCCCTGTGTCTGCCTTTGCTTGTCCCTTCTAGATAAAGGGCCAGCCCCTCCCCTTTGCCCATTCTCACATTTCCCCAAAGGGACCCAGACAAAGGTCCCCCCTTTGTCTTTGGTAAGCACGCATGGACCCCTGGGAACTATGAGCTAGAACGGAAAAGCACCACAGACAGACATGAAAGAAACGTAGTTATAACAAACGTGTTATAACTGTCATCTTTCTATGTTGCTGTAAAGTTATATTCTAAGCCTCTTAATCCTTGGCGGTTTAGCCTGTTTTTCGTATTTCTATTTGGTCACAGTAGTGTGGCAGGAAGCAATAACTGCACTTCAAAACGGGGGGCGGGGGGTGGATGACAGCTCTAAAGGAATATACTAATTTCGTTTTCAAGAAGAACTTACATATAAACTAAGCCCGTATCCCAGAGAAGCCCCAGCCAGCTTTTTTTTTTTTTCCTATTGAAAATAATTAGATTTGTATTTACGGCTTGACATAGCCGCCTGCACCGCCGCCAGCTCCCAAATGCTGGCCGCGGAGGGTGCAGTCGGCCGCCTTGATGCGGAATTGCGAGGGTCCTGTGTAAGTCTGGAGGACGTGTCTCGTGCCGCTGTTGTAATCCATCAAAGCGTGGACACTGCTGTCTCCTTTGTCCTTGTTTCAAAAGACATTTTACACCCACTCCATCCATGTCCAGGAAAATCGTCTTATTATGATTGAATTATTATTATGGAATTTGATTTCATCTCCTGCCAGTTTTTTTTTTTTTTCTCCAATCCTTCATGAGATTTATTGCTAGCGTGTTTTCTCTCTTGCTCCAGGAAAATTATATAATTCTTCAAGATCTGTCATTTTCCTGCAAATATAAGGTGACCGTCCAACCAAGCCGGCCGAAGGGCCGCTTGAAGGCAGAAAGCGTTTTCTTTACGACTCCAGCGTGCTCTGCTCTCAAGGGAAAAAGCCACAAGCTCATGAGCTGCCTCGAGGGAGCAGGTACGCCTCATCTCAAGTCCCAAGTGCCCCTCTGGGAAATTCGCGGCTGTATCCACATGTCCAAACCTTATTCCAGTAACTTCTAATAACTCTCCCGATTACCCGCATGTCTACCCTTGTCACTGCGGCCATTTCTGTCCTCTGAGAAACGGCATGTCCTGCCAGATTGCAGAATCCCTTTCCCTTTATCCATCCCAAAGCCGGATGCTATAGATAACCCCCAAAGGGTCAGAAGCACTTAGCACAGAGTGGCCTCGGTGAGGGTCCCAGTCGCACACTCTCCCTACGTGTCAGAGAGGTGACCATCCGCAACCGGGCTTGAAGACCGCGGTGACATGGCTTCTACGTCCCTCCCACTGGGAGGCCACCCCCTCTCCCAGGCTGGTTCTAAGTCCGCTCGCCATCTCGCTCTGTCCGGTAGCCTAACCCTGGGTTCCATCTTCGAATGACGACAGGTCACGTCCTTTCCAAAGTGCTGGCCAAGCCGGAGAACCTGTCTGCTTCGTTCGTCATCCAGCATGTCAACATCACAGGCCACTTCTCGTGGACGATGGCCAAGGCCAACCTCCA
>NW_011889386.1:215547-226070 GCF_000151845.1 Pteropus vampyrus
AATTTTATTAGTATCCTTGGGAGCAAAATCCTATTAATTAGGCAATAAAAGCTTCTTTTATGAATTTCAAGAATCCACAATCGTATTCAGTGAGCAAAATATGTTGACAGTTTTTGAATTATAATTTGAAAGCCCTAATAAAGGGATACAATGTTTTTTATTTTAAAAACATAGTTTTAGTGGCTAATTCACTAATGCGTTTTATTGAAATTAGATGCATCTCTGACACACGGGGAAAAACATATTCAGTGATAGCATTTACTCTTTAAAAAATGGAGCTCATCAAAATATAAACCCATCACATACAGGCGTGTGATTTGCTATACACTGCAGTGCTGTGCATCTGTTCACTCCCTGAATTCGCTCATAATGAATTCATCTCTTCTCCTGTGTAGTGGAAGTCCTTGGAATGATTTTGATAAACGCGTGCCCTTTCAAGTCATTGTAATATGACCTGTTAGAGACAATCGTGCTCATGACAGGCAACGTTTGGAAATGTTTATTAAACAAAATTCAAAGTTTAAAAATACGTCTGCATCCTAGCAACCTAAAAGGACCAGTAGCCGTCCATGGACGGCGTTTGTTTACCGCGGCGCTCTTAACCTTGGGGGCCGTATCGTTGTCTGTTGTAGGGACCATCCTGGGCACTGTGGGGTGCTGAGCACCAGCTCTGGTCAGCACCCACCAGGTGCCGGCAGCACCTTGTCCCAAGGCGTGACAACCCAGAATCCTCCAGACAGTGCCAGCCACCCCCTGGGGGATCAAGTCAGCCCCGGTTGAGAATCTTTGCACTGCAGAGTGACCTTTACTGACGGGGTGAGAATTTGCCCAGTATCGGGAGCCCCGTAAAATGCAGGCGTTAAGCTCAGTCTGGGGAACAGCTGCAAGCGATTACATTTGACCTCAAAGCCCGAAACCCTGTCTTTTATGTCCAGTGAGAAGCCTATTAAAAAGACTGAATTTTGACATGTGTCTGCATCATGCAAGGACAAACATTGAGGCTGTCCTACGTGCCAGTCAGCGTCACTTGTGAAAATGACTTACCGGTTTGACACCCTGTCTTACACCGCGTGATACAGGTTTCTTCGAGTTCGCTCACTCCAGTCATTGCAGACGCCTCCAAATCTTGTTATTCGAGTTTCACATTGGAAACCGGAACACGAGTGCTACATGTCTGTCGCATGTACTTTAAATAAAATTCATTTAAAATACAAATAAATGCATCGAGATGGTGACTCTTATCTGTGGTTTTGCATGGCCAGCCTCAGCGTCTCCCCTCTGCGGAATATTTTGGCAAGTTATACGGTGGACAGAGTGGTTAACAGAGGTCTGTACGTAAAGCTATTATTTTTTTCTTTACTTAATTATATTATAGTATGCAGATAACAAACTGCCACCTTCTCATCCAGTTCGTCTGTAGAAACCATGTCCCTTACAGTGGCCATTTAAAGTCAATATTTATTTATGTATGTAATAAAGTTTGATTTTCGTGTGTGTCTGTCCTGTTATTTAGAGAGAAGTAATCTTGTAAAAAAAAAATTGTAAAAAAACAAAAAAGTATTGTAAATAGCCTGATGTTCTGTGACTCATTATTTTCGTGTTAGAATTTGTACATACTGATTCAATAATAAAGTATCCTAAACCTGCCCAGCGGACTAGACTCATTTATTTAAAAAAAAAAAAAATTCATTGAGGAAGAAAAATGAACCGTTTCGTATGCTGCCGGGGAGATTAAAAAAAAAATTAATATTCCGGCATGAGTGGAATTTGAGGTCTGGTAAATGTAATGAGACCTTGCCATCCTAATGAAAGTATTTTGGCATTTGACGATCAACATTTTGAATTCTTTCCTCATATTTATAACTGCTAATCCTGTTGGTTCTAGTGGCATTTTGGGGGGATCGATAGTCTACTGTTTTAAATTATATCGCCTCCCCGCACCTGCTCGTAGGAGGGGTCCAGCAAATACTAGGTGTCTGTGACACCGACAAGCCGTCCTGTCTGGCTTTGCATTTTCAGTGCTACAGACCGCATGCAAAGTTTCATGTCCCAGCTGCTGACAGCTGCCAGCATGTCCTGCTTCGAGATGCAGTGGACATGCAGCTCGTAACCCATAACGTGGTGTCATCCGGGGGAACGTGGATCATCTTTTTATTCGTCCATAAAAACCACGTCTTTCTTTCCCGACACGTGTATTAGCAGGCGGTTCCTTGGTTGCTGGCAGGTGCCCGGTTCGGGTCTAGAGGCATCGACTAGGAAAGGCGGGCTCCCTGTGTACGTGGTTCTCCTGCCCGGGACACACACTGCTGTGTTGGGGAGTGACCGTGAGGCTCCTGAGTAGTCAGGTGCTCGGTCAAGACCTGTGTGGGGTCGACAGTCCAGCTGAGCCCCCAGCCATGGGATGTTTATGCTGATGGTAGCATCTTCAGAAGTACAGCGTGGTGGCGTCTCTGGGAAGCTGAATGATATCAACGCCATCCACAGAGCTCGTGCAGACTTCTGGGTTTTACAGGCTTAGAGTGTGTGTGTGTGTGTGTGTGTGTGTGTACACACGCATGTGTGTGTAATTAGTTCTATGCAAGTTTATCATGTGTGTGCCACTGTACTGAAGAATAACATCTAAAAGACAATTCCTTAAAACAGTTTTAAGGGCGTTTTGCAGATTTCTGCACATTTCTCTAAGGCCGAATGCATTGGTTTTATGCCGATTTTAACTTCAGGGCTACGAGAATGATCTACTTGCTATATGCATTTGGCGCTGGCTTGAATTCCACTCAATGAATCGTTTTCCTAAGGAAGCTGCATGCCTAATGAGTCTGCTTGCAAAAACCTGTCTCGCCCAATGAAACTTAAATTTATGTGTAAGTAAAAACTGTAGCTTTGAAAAGTCACTTCACGAACTGAGAGAAATTCAGGCGCTTATTTATGGTCTAGAAGTAGATTTGAGGGAAAGCAAAGAATACTGAATTCATTAGCGTTTAAAAAAGCGAAACATTGCCTGAAGTCGAGAACTGATTCGAGCTTCATATTCATGTAACGAAGACTGACTTTTGAACGATGACTTCTGATTATTACCGTGACCCAGGGTCAGACGCTGTCCAAATTGGCTGCCTGCTAGATGCCCAGGGGACCTTTTAACAGAGGCAGTGACTTCCAGCACCTTCAGATCTGCAGTGATGAGTAAACATCAGGGTTTTAAAGGGTCCCCAGAGAGTTCTAATATGTGCCCCATGCTGCCAGCCGCTCCCCCAGACCAGGAAGACGCATGGGTTGAGAAAGGTCAAACATTCCCGCTTGCAGACCCCAAGAAGCACAAAGTCATCGAGAAGACTCACAGTGACTGCAGTGCAGTGAAATGAACTGTCCTCCACGAATATCTGCTCGGCTACATGACACACAACGATACAGACGTAGCTAGGAGTTTGCACGCCAATATATACAGGTATAGACAGGTGTAAGGATGCAAAGTGTCTAGTCAATCTTTTGGGTGGAATTTATTGCGAGAAATATTGATCAAACACAGAGCCATCTCTTTCTCGGCCTCATGCAATAATAGCTGTGGAGAGGTGGCTTCTGGGGACTTAAACGTAGCCAAAGACAGGCAGATTGAATGGAGGAACAGACACTATTGCATCAAGAGCCACGTGCAGCCAACGCCGATTTTGAACCCCCCTCCCACTCCAGACAGATCTTTCCTCCTCGCCAGCCAGCGCCCGTCAAATGCGGTCGGGTTCATTCTAAGTGACGGAAACCAACCCTCCTTCGCTGCAGTCACCTCGTATCGATCGTAAAGCCCCCTCTGTACTCTGCTTGGAGAAACAGCTAACAGAATTAACCTCTAGAGCGGGCATGTACTGGGGGCCGACGAATCACAAAGCCCTCGGCTAAATGCGTTATTGGTGTTAGGTCATTCATTTGTACTGCCACGGTCTGGGGCTGGTGGCCCCCGAATGCTGAGACACAAATTGTCCGAGGCAGCTGCCCAAGAGCAGATGGCTAGAGAGTGCCAGAGTCTGAAAATGAACCCAGGCCATGAACGCCAGGCCAGCATCCTGGCAGGTGACCATTAACCTGCTAGCCTGTCCTCCCAAAACTCGGGTTACAAAGGTACCATGTAGCCTGTGAATAACCACATGGTTTTACATGTGTGCACGTACGACATACTAGGCACATACATACAACATACTATGTATATAGGTATGAAATGTGTGTGCATGTGATACTAAATATATTTATGTGTGATACTAAATATATTTATCTGCGTCTAGACGGACAGTAAGTTCAACGTCAATGAGACTTCATACGTCGGAGGGTTTTTTTCCTGGTTTGTTAATCCTGCTTTGTGTTTGTTTTTTGAGTTACACCTGACTGATTCCAACGGAATCCTGAAGGTGGGAATTTTTAGAGCTTCGGAACTGATCCCAGTACGCAGCCAGAGAAAGAGAAGACCCCGTGCCTTAGGGAGGTTTTTGCTGAGTACAGAACTGAAGACTGTTGCAACGTGCCCGCAACCTGACTTAGGCTGACTTTCTCCCAGTGGGACCTGGCGTTGGCAAGTGGCATGCATACTAATGAATACAGGTAACGTGAAGCTTTTTATGAAATCATTTCCTTTTTTTTTTTCCTGTCTTCCTTCCCTTATCCACATAGCAGGGGAGAAATCACAGTCGTTTTATTATTTTACGCATAAAATCATCCCTCCTTCTTAGTGTCTGAGGACATTCGGGAAACTTCGGGGGACTGACTTTTAGGGACTCAGTCACCGACTTGAAGAAAAGTCCTCTTTTTCTATAGGCAACATCGGTTTTGTCGGGCATGACTCACCACCACCCAGGGACTGGCCAATATTTGCCTCGTTCCCACTTATCATTCTCTTTCTGTCAATTAACCCCTGGGATGGACACTAAATCTGCGCGTTTAGACTGGAGATTTTAAGAGGACAATTAAAAGAAGCTCCTCCTGCAGATTTGATATGACTAAATGTTCTGGTTTACAAAATAATATAAGCAGTGAGGTCCGTAACCTTTGGCTTGAGCCTGTATTTCTGAGCGCTCACCTGCCAAGTCGAATGAGAATTTAGGTGGAAGATGGACTTTTGTGGTCATTTTGCATGAGCGAAATTTCTTTTTACAACAGTTATATAGAGATCAGTGATTACTGAATGAACGACATCAAATGTTAGAGCTAAGTATCATTAAGAAATTATTTTCCTTAACTTAGAACAAGTTTATTCATCGATGGGTAGTTTGAAGACCCAGGACTACTGTTTGTCCGCATGAGGATAATCACATTTCTTCCCAACCCGAATGCATTTGCAGGTCGAGGATTTAATATTGAACGCACGCACTGGTCCCCTGTTCCCCAAGGTCATCATTATCCTACACGAAATGGCCGATAGAAGATGCCCCGGTATTTCTGTGAGTAGTGAGGCAAAGCATTTTCGTGCCTTCTTCATTACCAAGTTCACGTACAGCACCTCCTTCACCCCAAACGTCAGGCTGTGATTCTGGTCCCAGGCCTGGGAGAAGATGCCAATGAGCTGGCATCTCTCCCGCCATCAGCCGTCAGAACTCCCCTCAATGTCCCCACAGAGATTCCCAGAAGTGGCACCAAGACTGGGCCAAATTCTGCTCAAGGCCAGGCCTGCAGCCAAATGTCCTCCCCACGCAGGCTTGTGTCCTCTGCCACGGGGTGGACACAGACGACTGCGCACCTGCGTTCCCCTGCCACACTGTCATTGGGCAGGTGCCGGCTTCCTCACGGAAGGCCCAAAACAACACGTCGGCATTTATCCGGTCTCCGAGCAACACGGCATCTGCAAAAAGCGAAAGAAAATACTGAGTTTCACGGGGAGTCGGAGCCAGGCCCTGCCCGGGGGCTGGGCGCCGCCAGCCAGCCTGCAGCCACCACATCGGTTCATCGGCCGCCTGTCCCAGCGGACAACCCAGAATGCATTTGGGGACATGGCTGGCGAACTCTGCGAGGTCTCTCCTTTCAGAGATAAACTTTTGCACGAAGATTTTTACGGCCTTCGGCGTGCGGTGGCGAGGGCTGCTTCCCGTGCTGGAGTCGCTATCCGTTTGTCTCGCCCCGCAGCGAATGTTTAGGACTTGGCTGGGCCGTGGAGGAGACCTTACTCCGATGTCAAACAAACCACGTTTTCCTATATGCAGTTCTAAAACTGGGTGTCGCTTAATGCGTTGAGTAAATTCACTATCTACTGACAAAAACCACACTTTTCTTCTGTTATGCCTCCCTGTTTTACACTTGTATGATCCTATAATTAGATTGTAAATTAATAAAATATACTACATGACAAATTGGTGCAGCCACTATGGAAAACAGTACGCAGGTTCCTCAAAAAACTAAGAATTGATCCACCATATGATCCAGCAATCCTACTACTGGGTATTTACCCCAAAGACTTGAAAACCCATATCCGAAAATACATTTGCACACTGATATTCATAGCAGAGTTATTCACGGTGGCCAGGACATGGAAGCAACCGAAGTGTCCTATGATACATGATTTGCTAAAGAAGCTGTGGTACCTATATACAATGGAATATGACTCAGCCATAAGAAGAGATGCAATATTGCCATTTACGACAACATGGATGGACCTCGAGATGATCATGCTAAGCTAAATAAGCCAGACAGAAAACTTTGAAAATCACATGATATCACTTATATGTGGGATATAAACCTAAAAGCACAAATGAGCAGAACAGAGACTCATGGACAATAGACTAGTGGTTACCAGAGAGGAGGGGGTGGGGGAAGGGAAAGTAGACAGGTAAAGGGGTCAAATATGAGGTGACAGAAAGAATTCTAAGTATGGGAGGTAAACTCACACTGTAAATATATATATATGCCTTACCATTCAACAGTAAGAAAAAAAAGAGTAACATGAGAATAAAAAAAAAAAAATACTACACGAAGTGTGTGTAATGAGGTCTCCGAGTTTGTGAATTAACAAAACAATCCATTGTATTTACTCAACCAAACACCATATATATTAAGCAGTGATTTTTTTTAAATTGTAAATGAAAAATGATGTATTAAAACATTAAGAGTGAGCTCTTTGTCAGTATAGCTGGCAGCTCAGCGAGACTCTGTCTGTGGGCTCTTATTTACCTGCTTTCTGCCCCATCATTTATAAACGGTGGTTAAGAGACTGGTTGGTGTGTCAGAGGTGACAGCTAGACAGCCTAAGGGGTAGGCTTCCAGAACAAGGAGCTCAGGGCAGCACAGCCTTGGCTCCGATCTGTGTTCGGGGCCGCCTCCGTGTTCACTGGGATCAAACCCAAGTGGCTAGTGTCCCGCAGGGAGCTGCAGTGGTGAACACGGCGGGGTCCTCACGGCTGTTCGTCTCCCCAGTCAGCATTTCCAAAGATTCTTACTTCTTATAAGGGATGGCGAGACCTTCCTTTTTAAAGTGGACGACTTAGGCCCTATAACAAAGATGAAGGCATGAAAAAAAAGAAAAAGAGGCTGGTCCTTGCTCTTTGCCTCAAGAAGGGACCCGGTGTAAGCCTCGGGGATTGGAATGGGGGCGAAATGGGGGTGATGGTCAGATTCGGGTGAGGCTGCAGAGCGGGGAGATGTGAACGGTGTACGTGATGGGAGATTTTCGGGGGATTTTTGTAGCAGGAGTGGAGAGGGAGCTCTGAGTACAAAGGGAGTTCTTACACTTTTGGGGGTTCAACAATTTAATTAAATATCTGAAAAATAAAAGCTTTCTTGGAGCTATTTCTTCGGCCCCTTCCCAGTTTTAAATGAGGCAGACAACCGTCGGTGAAAATTCTTGAATCCCTACACCCTACTTTTATAATGACCCAAGGCAACTTAATCTTTGCATTAGCTTCTCTGTCAGATATGGCGCATCCCCAGTGTGTGAAGCAGATGGGGTTTCAGTGGAAAGGATTCTCTTGAGGATTCCAGGACATCTTGGAGCGGCATGTTAAGAATTGTTTTGCTTCGTTGTTGGGAGTTTTTTCTTATAAGTGAGAAAGTAAGCTTTATAAAAGACTCAAGAAGAACCATTCTGAATTGTAATGTAATGATTTCCCAAAGAGGGACCGACAGAGCCCAATGTCACCTGACCCCGTCTCCCAGGAAGCACCAGCATGGGTTCCAATCACTTTGCTCACGTAATTGTACTAGTAAAAATTGATTGCATTCCTCCTCAATTTGTTAATATCCATCACTTTGCCAATCATGGACGTGCGTTATCGTATTTCTATACTATTTAAATGGTAAAATCATCCCAGATATAGAAAGAAAGGTAGAGTCAGCATAAAATTGTAATGTAAGAATATTTTTTCCATATATGTTTATATATAAATAATGCATATTCACTTTTAATTCCATAAAAATATAGATGAGCTTCGATTGTGTCTAGGGTGGTTGACTTTTAGTTGCCTTGCTAGTGATGATGGCTTAATAATACGATTCGTGATGCGTCGTATATCCCAGAGCTGACAAGTGTGTGTGCAAATTCACGTTCAAACGATGCTCTTGATAACTTTTGGTCTGGCAGGGGATTGCTCGTCTGGTGTCACCGAATGGTGGCTGTGTTAGCCTCACAAGAAAGCTAATGAAAAGCTCCGACCGGAATTAGCAGCGGAAGCCTCTGCTGTGCTGTTACCCAACTCTCTGGGACTTGAGGTATAAAAAAAATATTTTCAACCTACCGTTTGTTTACGAGAAAATTTCAGCTATATGTTTATTTTTCTAGATGAGTTAAACCTAAATGAAATAATCTACAAATCTACTTATTTGTTTCATTATTGACGAAAACTAGGGGTTAAGTGAAAGGCCAGCTCTGGGCTCCTCCGTGCTGGACAAACTCCCCAATTTGCCCTCCAGATAGCTCCCCGTGCAAGGGCGTGGCACACCCCATCCGTCATGCGAGGAAGCTACTGTCACGAGTCAGTCCCTCTTAATCACGCTCAATTATTTAGGTAGAAATAAATAGAAATGAAAGTTCCAGCACTTTCTTCCTACATCCAAATCGGTGGTCTGATGAAGCCGACCATCGGCAGAGGGACACAGTGCTGGGGAACAGCCAGGCTGCGAAAGCCTCTGGGACAGAAGTGAAGGAAAAAACCCCAAAACTCTTGAGCATGTCGTAGTTCACTGTGTGAACACGTGAAGCCTGTGGGAGGTGACTCCCGCCTCGGGCCTCGAGAAAGGTGACACCCCCTGCTGGCGTGTATTCCCACTGCCACAGGTCATACCGTATGGCCACGAGCGTTATCTTGGGCGGTCTGTGCTCTGCTTACACAGTCCCCCAGCCACTCGTCCAAGGACATCAGCATTTAAGAAATACTTGTTGAATGAATTCGTGATGCAGGTGCATCGATGATTCGGGAAGAGAGAGAAGTTTTGCTTGAATGCTCACATGACCCATACTGGGCCTCCAGCCTTCAAGATGGTGTCCGCTGGCACGTGCCGCTGAGGATGGCGTGGGGTTAGGGCCGAGGTGACTCTGGAGGCGTCACCTGCATCTGACATATAAACACACTACGTAGCTGCAAGAAGCATCGTTATATTCAGAAACCTTTGTTTCTTTATTCGTCTTCTTTCCTCTTTTTTTCCCCTAAGTTCTATCAGGCGCCATTGCAGATAAATACTCCTTAGAAATGCGAAGATGCCATGCCGAGAACGAGATGCCCCTGGCTCTTCTGACGATGCTCCCACTGGCTCTTCGGTGCGGAGCTGGTACCACGCGTGTGAAGCGACCGTTGAGCGGACCCGGATTCCCACTGTGGCCCAGAAGAGCCAAAGGAAGCAACACAGGCGGACAAGAAAAATCATGCGCATTCGACGGTGGACATGGGATGTTTCTCAGGACATAGTTAGAGATCAAGAGATGCACCTACAGGAAAAACTACGAGACCTTACTCTGAACGGCAAGGTTGCTGTCCCTCTTCTTATTCATATATATATTGTCTTTTTTTATTTAAAAAAAAAAATGAATTAGCCAGAGGACTGTTGATCGACATTAGACCAAAATGATGGGGCGGGGGGGGGGAATATCGGTTCGTGGAGAAATATGCCCTTTCTGCACGAGTGACATGTTTCTTCCAGAGCTATGTGTATATTTTGGTAAGTTCTTTTGCATTCACTTTTGAACACAAAGGACAACAACAGTAAACGATCTCCATACTTTCTTTGCAAGACTCACCATTTTTCATCCGCCACCGTAAAACCAAGGAGTCTTATAACTTCACTAGATGTGCGCGCTAACGGAGAACGCTTTGCCGTAACTACAAATAGATCGTTAGCTTGTCCCTGTGAGCATCTCATTGTCTGAAGAGATTCGTTTTATTTCTGAAGCCATGATGGATATAGACACGAGCTGTCCGAAGATACACCAAGATCAGATTTTCATGCAAAGCGGATTTAAAGCATTAAAAGCCAAAATGCTCGCCGGCAGCTTTGACGGAAGAATGCTAAACGTCGACTCTCTCCTCTGAATTTCTCGCGACAGCCCGACTGCCAAGGCATCGCACAGA
>NW_011889386.1:230123-232247 GCF_000151845.1 Pteropus vampyrus
GATACTCGTAGCCTGCCCATATTTTCTCCGTCTTTGTGACGTCCACGAACACTGCTCTTGTTTGTGTCCCAGGAGGCGTCCAGCTTCCCGCACCTGTGTGTCCTTGTCTGAGGACCGTCTGCAGCCACCAGCGCCTGCTCTGGCGAGGCACCCGGCATGCCGGAAGTGCCAAGGGACTAAACCTCCCACACTGGCCTCGACCCACGGCTGATGGTTGTTGATGATTAACAGCTGTGGCTCCTCTCTCTCTCTCAATCTCTCTCTCTCTCTCTCTCTCTCTCTCTCTCAGGCTTGTGCTCTGTACTTCCCCCCAGAGGCCCTGTGTGCAACTGACTCCAGTTGCCCTCAGCGGTAACTTGCTGGAAAAAATATATTTTATTAGCTTCTCCCTGGTCTTGCCTCCCCCTCCTCTCACAGATGTTCCTTAACACGCCTGATCATGCTTCTCAAAGGTGTCGGGGACCCCACCTTCCACCAGGGGATTAGGCGGGCCCAGCGAGAAGCCAATGGTAGTTCAGCATCTTCTTCAACGAACAGAAATCCAACTCGGGACGCTCCGAATCAGCGTCTGAGCAGCCTCTTTTTGAGAAAATAAAGGATCGTCTTTCAAAGTCTGGCATTCCTATGATATGAGGGTCTACGCTCATTTGCTGGTTTGAGAAATAAACCCAAAGAAAGCAACGAAAGCTACTGTGTGGGGCTGAATCCCAGGTCTGCAATCAGTTCAAACCGGGTGCAGCTGAGGCTGGAAACCAGCCGCGAGGGGTAGGTCCCAGCTCTGTAGCGTCAAACTGATGTCAATTGGGGGGTGCTTGGGTTGGAATGCTTTCTGAGGTTCTTAAATAATGGCTTTGGGGTCCTCCTATAATACGCCGGAGGCGGCTTAATGGAGGGTGGACAAATTAGCCCCCTCTCGTCCCCATAAGCCCTGTCATGCACGAAATGCTCTCGGAGGTTACGTGCTTGGAAGGGAAGCGGGTCCCCACCTCGGTGAAACCCGCATCACGCTCTCTGCTCTTTCTCGAATGCGCTTCGAGGAATAACAGCGGCGCTTCTGGAAGCCTCTTTCGGCCTGACCTAGTCGCCGGGGGCGCAGGCTGAGCTGCCCGGGGATGGTTTCACGGGCCGTGAGATCACCTGCGTGTGGAAGTGGGTGACGTGACCGTTATTCACAGGGAGTCACCTGAGTCCGTGAAAATCATTGTCGAAAATCATTAACCAGCTTTACGCTTTGGCATCGTGCAGATTTGATGTTTAAATATTTAAGTATTTTGGTTATTTAACCCAAGAGTTCCTTACTTCCTTACTCAGTGTGTGGTTATTGATATGAAGTCAGCTCTGGGTCTTTGCTGAACGGTCCTGGTAAAAATGTTACAGTGTTTATTACCAAAATGGTCTCAGTCCATCCACTGGAACCATGTGCACTAGAACAGCTATGATGATAACCATTATGTCATTTGTAACAAAAACCATCTTCTCTTTAGAGCCAGAGAACAGCTTTGATTTTCTGCGATGTCATGTAACTTAACTCAAGATTTGCTGTTTATCGTTTGTTTTTAAATTATATTCTCTTACTACGTCTCGGGAGAATAAAGCAGTGCAGAAACAACTTCCAGACCTTCCAGAGGCTTCTGGAGAACGATGCTAACAAATCGTGAGTGCATAGGAAGACTGAATCACTGTCCTCGCTTCTGGCAGCTCTCCTTATCCTAAAGTGACACCTCTCCCTGGGCGTAGGAGCTGTGCATCCGCCTTCTGGATGCTGGCTTCGTCAGGGGACTCGGACTGGCCACTCGGAATCCGGTAAGACGTGTAGACTTACACAGGGCAGCGTCTCAGATGCTGGTCCATACTGGGTGTTAAGGAAGCACAGGGAGCTTTATAACAACTTCCTGGAGTTCACCAGGTTTCAATGACTGGTTTGCAGCTTTTCTTTATGAGTGACAGAAAAAAAAAGATACCCATGTTTATTCATTCATTCACTCTAGTGCAGGGGTCTCCAACCCCCGGGCCGTACAGCAGGAGGTGAGCGAAGCTTCACCTGTATCTGCAGCCGCTCCCCAGCGCCAGCATCACCGCCTCAGCTCCGCCTCAGATCCTCAGGCGTTAGATTCCCTGGTGCCA
>NW_011889386.1:232297-235310 GCF_000151845.1 Pteropus vampyrus
AAATGCTCGCCGGCAGCTTTGACGGAAGAATGCTAAACGTCGACTCTCTCCTCTGAATTTCTCGCGACAGCCCGACTGCCAAGGCATCGCACAGAACGCAGGATCGTTTTCCTCCTCGATCCTCAGGAGCTTCTGCGTGCCAGTTGGCAGCATCCCATGGCAAGGATGCGCACACGACTCCTGCCAGGAGACGTGCCCAAACGGCTGTCCCCGGAGATGGGCTGGAAGCCCTGCCTTGGAAGAGATTCTGCTCGTTTCGAGGCTTCTATTTTAAGCCATTTCTATTTTAAGCAATCTTTCTCCATTCTGGTCTTCTCTATCTTCCATGGAACAGGTGTATACAGAATATCCGGGTAACCATCCAGGTGCTCGGGACGCCCCTGAGTTCTTATGGTTCGTCTTCATGACTTCAGTGACTTGTCCTTAGCTAGCGACCGCCTGTCATCGACCCATCCTGTCCATGAAATGGAACTGGCCTAAGGCAAACTCCGGCCCCACGTCCTCCAAGTGAGATGTATTCCTTAAGGGTCTTTCACGTTCTGACTCGGGCGGGCGTAAGGTTTACGTCTGCCGTGTCAGATTTTTGTTGTTATGTATCCAGAACATAAACCTTAATGCAGGTGAGCTCTGAGGCAACGTGGCCCTCTCAAGTATCCTCACGTTGACGAGCACGTTGACAGGAACCCCGAAGCCGGGTGCCGTCGGCCAAGCGTGTGTAGGGTCTACCAACAGGTCTGTGCCTTCTCTGCTAGACGGCAGAGTTTTTAGGAAAAATTGTACTATTTTTCATCTCAAAGTGTGCAAATGATCTATATTAAAGCAGAGCGGTAAAGGTCACGAAATGCCTATAGAACCTTGCAGGGGTAAATTTTAGAGAAAATGCTCATATCGAGTTACAAAAGGATGTCTAATATTTCTACCATATTTCAATCAGCTGATAGAGAAAGAACCATTGGCCAGTATGAACGTGGAAACTGCCAGCTTCCCTAACCACAATCACCATTATGAAAGGGACTTGTCGTTTTTTTTTTTGTTTTTTTTGTTTTTTTTTTTAAATTGTGGTTCGAAAGAAAAATGCATCCATTTATTTCGTACTAGTTTAAGCTGAAGTTATCGAAACAATCAGAACTTTAAATGTCCGTGTCTGTGTTTTTTATCCAGGTACCAGAAGGACTGGAGACTTCTGCCTTTGCCAATACACTGAAGTCATTCTGTAGTTGTGGTGGCTGTTATAAATAAAAGCTTTTTTTTTTTTTTTCTATTTTCCTACTGGATTAGGGAGAAAATTTTGTTGTATATAACTTATATTATTTATCTGACTAATCTATGTCATTCTTAATTTCCTTTGTTTTTTTTCAACTTTTTTGATAGTGTTAGTATCTGCATACTAAACATTTCTATGACTTTTAAAAAAGTATGGATAATGATTATTTAATATTTTTGGCCTCTGTGCTTTAGCGACAATGATGTCACACATCCCTATTTTTTCCTTGATTTCAATGGAAATAGTTTATCAATTTTTCTTTATTATGATAATTAGTAATAAGTAGTCTTTTTCACAAATAGGTTGTTTTCTTCTAGTCTTTAGACTCTTTTTTTTTTAGAAATAACTACTGAATTTGTCAAACACTTTTCCATCATCAGCCACTGTGAATGTAAACAGATGGGCCTCTCCTTGAATTTTTTAGTAGAATAAAAGATCTTCAACCATCCTTATATCCTGGATTAAAAAGATCATTCATCTTCTTGAATATCTTAGATTCTATTGGCTAATAATTTTAGAACCTTTGCATCTGGTCACGAACAATAATAATATACAATTGTTTTATAATTTAAAAAATTATTTTGTAATTATTTTGTACTCAGTACGTGTCGGCATGAAAATTAAGCTAACATCATGAAATCTGGCAGTTTCCCATCTTTCTGTAGCCTAAAAAGTTTACATTTCATAGAAATAATCTGTACTTTAAAATTGAAACAGACCTCAGCTGTAAAATTCTCTAGGCATGACATATATTTTTCTTAAGTTACCATTTCTTTAAATTACATTTTCGACAACTTCCTTGATTATTTGTAGATTCAATTTCTGTCTCTTTTGGAAGCAAGTTGGGACGTATTTGCAGGAAATCAACCATTCTCCCCAGAATTCTTGTATGCATTGCCGTAGAGGTGCACGAAATATACTCTTATAATTATTTCAATCTCTTTAATTTCATGATTACATTGCTGTGTTTATTGGTAATCGCATTCATTTTTGCTTCTTTTTATTTTCTCTAATCTAACTTTATGGGTATGTACATATATAGTTAATTTCTAAGAAATGTCTGAATATATTCATGGTTGCTACGATTTATATTATTATAGTAATTTCCACTTTTGTCTCGTTTCTCTTTTATCTTGCTTTTTTCCTGCATATTCTTTATCAAGTTATCCTCTATTTCTAGCTTACTGAACATTTTTATCATGAACGAATGTTGGGTTTTGTCAAATCCTTTTGCTGCATCTATTGAGATGACCATGTGATTTTTTTTTTTTTTTCAGTTTGCTGATGTGATGGGCTGCACTAATTGATTTTCAAATGTTGGACTCACCTTGCATTGCTGGGGGTAAATCTCCCTTGGTCATGGTGTGTAATTCTTACACTTTTTTGGGTTCGACTTGTTAATATTTTCTCGAGAATTTTTGCACCTACATTTACGATACATATTGGTCTGTAATGCCTTTGTCTGGCTTCGATGTTAGGGTTATGCCAGACTCACAAGATGTATGCCCTCTGCTTCTAGCCTCTGAAAGAGATTGTGGAGAACTGCTATAATTTTTTCCTTAAATGTTTAGTAGAGTTAAAATGTTTGCTAGCTTAAGGAACCCATCTGACCTGATGCTTTCTGTTCTGAAGGGCTATTAAGTATTGATTGAATATGTTTAATAGGTAGAGGCCTCTTCGGATCATCTGCTTCGTCTTATGTGAGTTCTGGTAGATTATGTTTTTCCAGGAATTGTTCTATTTCATCTA
>NW_011889386.1:235360-237448 GCF_000151845.1 Pteropus vampyrus
GGCTAATAATTTTAGAACCTTTGCATCTGGTCACGAACAATAATAATATACAATTGTTTTATAATTTAAAAAATTATTTTGTAATTATTTTGTACTCAGTACGTGTCGGCATGAAAATTAAGCTAACATCATGAAATCTGGCAGTTTCCCATCTTTCTGTAGCCTAAAAAGTTTACATTTCATAGAAATAATCTGTACTTTAAAATTGAAACAGACCTCAGCTGTAAAATTCTCTAGGCATGACATATATTTTTCTTAAGTTACCATTTCTTTAAATTACATTTTCGACAACTTCCTTGATTATTTGTAGATTCAATTTCTGTCTCTTTTGGAAGCAAGTTGGGACGTATTTGCAGGAAATCAACCATTCTCCCCAGAATTCTTGTATGCATTGCCGTAGAGGTGCACGAAATATACTCTTATAATTATTTCAATCTCTTTAATTTCATGATTACATTGCTGTGTTTATTGGTAATCGCATTCATTTTTGCTTCTTTTTATTTTCTCTAATCTAACTTTATGGGTATGTACATATATAGTTAATTTCTAAGAAATGTCTGAATATATTCATGGTTGCTACGATTTATATTATTATAGTAATTTCCACTTTTGTCTCGTTTCTCTTTTATCTTGCTTTTTTCCTGCATATTCTTTATCAAGTTATCCTCTATTTCTAGCTTACTGAACATTTTTATCATGAACGAATGTTGGGTTTTGTCAAATCCTTTTGCTGCATCTATTGAGATGACCATGTGATTTTTTTTTTTTTTTCAGTTTGCTGATGTGATGGGCTGCACTAATTGATTTTCAAATGTTGGACTCACCTTGCATTGCTGGGGGTAAATCTCCCTTGGTCATGGTGTGTAATTCTTACACTTTTTTGGGTTCGACTTGTTAATATTTTCTCGAGAATTTTTGCACCTACATTTACGATACATATTGGTCTGTAATGCCTTTGTCTGGCTTCGATGTTAGGGTTATGCCAGACTCACAAGATGTATGCCCTCTGCTTCTAGCCTCTGAAAGAGATTGTGGAGAACTGCTATAATTTTTTCCTTAAATGTTTAGTAGAGTTAAAATGTTTGCTAGCTTAAGGAACCCATCTGACCTGATGCTTTCTGTTCTGAAGGGCTATTAAGTATTGATTGAATATGTTTAATAGGTAGAGGCCTCTTCGGATCATCTGCTTCGTCTTATGTGAGTTCTGGTAGATTATGTTTTTCCAGGAATTGTTCTATTTCATCTAGGTTATGAAATTTGTGGGCATAGAGGTTTTCACGGTATCCCTTTATTATTAATGTGATGTTATTAATTTGTATCCTCTCTCGTTCCTTCCTAGCCTGGCTAGAGGCTCATCAATTTTATTGATCTTTTCAAAGAACCAGCTCTCGGTCTCATCGTTTTTCTTTGCTGATTTCCTGTTTTCCATTTCATTGATTTCTGCTCTAATTTTTATGAGTTCTTCCGCTTACTTTGAATTTAATTTCTTCTTCTTCTTTTTTTTTTTCTAGCTTCCCAAGGTGAACAGTTGAATTATTGATTTATTTAACTCGTGCACACTGAGCTTTGCCCACGTGGGCAGGTTCTCCTAGGGGCACGAGTTCCTGCAGCGGCCGCCACCTGCCTGCTTCTGCTCTGTGTGCGTGACACCGTGTGTCTGCCCGTCTGTCTCTCCAGTTCGGGGGCAGCTGTGCGCCCTGTGTCCCCACCTCTCTGATGGATCCAAAAAGAATCGTTGATTTTTTTCCCACTTCAGGAACCAGAAACCAAAAGCCTGATTTTGCTTTCTGCGTTATACATTTTTTTCTAGTCTCTTATATTGAATATGTAGTTCGCTCATATTCAGTCCTTTTCATTTTAACGGTGAAAGCTTGGGTAGATATATAAAGGTTTGTCATAGGCTCTGGCATCCAGAATTAACCTTTTCGTGACTGGCTAGAGCGCCGAACATTGTGTTAGGATTTTCCCTTTGATCTTGGTGTTTTATACACTGCTGCTTCTTCCAATTTACAAATGAATTCGACCAATTTACAAATGATTATGTTCCAGGGGTCATTTTGTGTCATTTTCTAGCTTTGTTTATGAAAA
>NW_011889386.1:242563-257903 GCF_000151845.1 Pteropus vampyrus
ACAGCAGGAGGTGAGCGAAGCTTCACCTGTATCTGCAGCCGCTCCCCAGCGCCAGCATCACCGCCTCAGCTCCGCCTCAGATCCTCAGGCGTTAGATTCCCTGGTGCCATGAAGGCTGGGGACCACTGCACTAGTGCATTTATACCGGCTTTCTTAGAGGGAACATCCAGACGTACAAAACGCACTGAAGGAGCTCCAAGCATCCCTCCTGTGACGGATCCCGACATCCATTTCAGAGCTCGTGAAACCCTAACAACAAAAAAGAGAGAGAGAGAAAAAAGTAGGAAGAATTTTGCTGAGGGGGTAGACCAGAAGGCTGAAAAACATCCACTCAGCCCGAGTCCTGTCGTCACCTGGACTCGCTAAATTCGTTTTTCATTGTCTCGCCTTCAGGAACATCTATGCCACTATTTTTCCAAACGGTATAGAAATAAACGTTAAGGAGATTCGAACCGACCTTGGAGAGTTTTCCCTTTAGACAGCAGGAAAACATTAGTGCGCGTAGCATTTGAACTACTGAGTTCAAATCTTACCATTTTCCATTGAAAATGACATTTAATAAGACAGAGAGAAGTAACGTGCGCCCTAGCGGTTCAGAAACTCAGACCACGAAAGACAAGGAGGCTGCTGTGTTTGTAACGTGCCTAAAAACGAGAATATTCTCAAATGGACTCTGCACGCCCTGGCTCTGCCATCATTAGCATGTGGTTTCTAGGCTGAGCTTACGGAAAGCCTCAGGGGAGTCTCTTTTAAAACATTCTAGACTAATAAGCTTTCTCACTCACGAAACGTGACTTCTCACAGTTCAAGGTAAGGTTTGAATTGTGTAACATTGTTAAAAAAAAATAAAACCAGGCAGTTTATTTTTCATATCATGTTCTATACAGACACACACTTTTTCCTCACCTTTATTTAAAGTTTCAGATTGAAGATCTGGATATAGTGCCAGCTGTTTCACACTTTTCACATGTCGATAGTGACAGGCAATAAAACCATCACGGTGCTTACTTAATTTGCATAATGCCCAGGGCTCTGAACAGCATGTGTGTCTATATTATAATATATAATACACATATACACATATGCATGCTGTATATACACTATATGAATATATAGTATAATGTATGTGCGTGTGTATATATATATATATAGTAAATGTGTAAAAAGATCTTGCAAGGAACGTGCTTGCATACAATTTAAAGATAATGATATAATTCTGCGTAGAAGACAACTTTTAATGTTGCCAATTGCGACGTCGCTTGGAGTTACAATCTCTGAAAAAAATTCTCTCAACTCTTTCGCATATGGTGAATTGTGATTTTCCTGTTCTGGGCAGCATGTTCACCTCTTGGTATATGGAAATAACTAGGTAGATATTTACAAAGTGTTGGTTGAAGTTACCTTAATTATGGATTAAGGTAATTTAATCTATAATGAAATCATCAGCTCAGTTCCCGGGAATACTAAGATGAATGCATGTGTCCACGGTGATCGCTGAAATGTTTCCGAAGGAGATTTTTGACAGAATTGGTTCCAGTCCAAAAGCGACCAGGGACTTTGAGCGAGGATCTTGGTTTTTTTTGATCCCATTGTTTTACTCACGAGATGGAAATGATACAACCTAGTACGCAGCATTTTTATGAGACTAAAACAATGTGTGTGGAGAAGCCGAGATTTAGAGGGATCTTACTTCACCACGAGTATATTTTTATGTTCTTAGTCACCAAGGAGCTCTTTATTTAACAAGGACGGCAGAAATAATTACGGAAAAAATCGGGTAGATGTTTTAACACAAGCAGGTTCAATGTATAATGTGAATCCAGCTAAGGAGTGATCGCTCCTGCTTCTAAATATGGAGAACACCTTTATTGGGTTGTCTCTGAAGAGAGGAAAATGAAAATGGACGGGCCAATGATTTTTTTCCCCCTTTAGAAAGCTTCATTAGCTAGCGTTGGAGGTGAGGCCGGCGTGATCGATCACACATAGGTTTTCCCAAGTCAACTTAGAAGGACGAGAACACGCAAGTTTGATCTGGAATTCGACTACGAGCGATGCAGAAAATGTATATGAAATATATACATACATATAGATACACACACGCACATACCTTCCTAATGAATGGCTGTTTTTAATTCGTTGTACAGCGAAGTCTCTGATGATAAATGCCAGGTCTGCATCGTATAAAGAGCTTCATTAAATGTTTCTTCATTCCCAGTTCAGGAAATGGGAATTTAGATAAGGCCTCAAATCCCTCGTACAAATGTCTCATTGCGAAGCGCTTAGTTTTAAAGCACCTGCTGAGCTGCCTCTCTCCCGTTCCACTGGGCAGCTTGAAATCCTCGTCTTGTGGCTCCTTCCCGGCACACACCTACCTGGGTGTTAACGTTTTCAGCTGAGCCCATTACGAGTGCACAGTGGAGAGATTTACCGTGGCTTTTTCTTTTTTGTCTGGCTGCTGTCCTGTCATCTCTTAGACAGACACTGTGCTACTTCAAAGGACGGAGCAGAATCCAGTGCAACTGCTAAATAGTTGTTTAGAGCCAGAAGCTTCTTGCAAAAGAGAACGTTCCGTCGCGGAGTGCCGGGACTCGCTGAGGATGCGTCAAACGCGCACAGCCGCCCGTTTGCAAGAGCTCGCTCGCTTCAAAGATTTGCACGTGTGTTATCCCTGAGTTCATAATGATGGAGAGACCTTCTCCAGCTGACTAAGGGATGCAGCTAGGAAAGCACCACCTTGCAGCCATCACGTTGGTGGCAACGGCCAGGAGCTGGCAAGCCGAGTTTGACGAACAAGATGATGGAAACGTAGCCCCAAAATGTCACACTGATTTCTAAGCAACGTCGCAAATTTCGGATGGATTGCAAAGGGGAAATTAGCCAATTCGCGGGAGAAAATCAGGGAAATACGACGTAGCCAAGTGGTGAAATTTAACATCCCAGTAACAGGACACAAAGAGATCACGTGTGCCTCCTGCCGTGAGGCACTGGAGGGTGCACGCCGTCACTTAGGTGGCATCCTTGCCCAAAATGCACAGACTGAGTCCCATCACTAGGAATCACTGGGGCCAACTCACGTTGAAGGGTATTCGACAAAATAATGGCACCGACATGACAATATCGAGGTCACGACATACAACGAGAGATGGAGGGGCTGCTCCGGCTTGAAGGAAATTAGAGACACACGACGATGCGATCCAGGTCACGATGGTGGCTGGACCCTGGAAAAGGAAAATGAACAAAGAAGGAAATTAGAGAGACAAAGGGCAAAGGTCGAGGATAGCTGTGAATCGGATAACGGTACCGTACCATCGCATCAACTTGCCGAATGTCGATCATGGACCTAGGTGTGTGCAGACTTTACCCTTTACAAATGCCACCGGAATATCTAGGGCTACGTGAACATGGCAGCTGCGACTGAGTTTCAAATAGCTCAGACAATTATGAATGCACTTTGTGTATAGGGGTGTGTGTAAGTGTGTTATATGGGTGTGCACACATGAAAACACAGGAATGAGTAGGTGATGATAGACAGACAGAAAATATATGATAGATGATAGATACTAGATAGATATTAGATGATAGATATAGATAGATAGATATTAGATATTAGATAGATGATAGATAAATAGAAAAATACGTTAGATAGAAAATGTATGACATGATAGATGATAGATGATAGGTAGATAGATGATAGATAGACAGACAGATAGATAGAAAATCTATGATAGATACAGCGATAGAATACAGCAAATCGAACATGGCACACTTTTAACATATCCTAAATCTGGGTAAATGTTTCCGGTCCATTCGGAACTATACTTAGACATCTTCTGTGTGCTTGAAAATATTTCAAAATAAAAAGTGACAAGAATCACAGAGCAAGTGGAATAAAATGGAGATAAGTGAAAAATAAATCAAAAGAACTGTACATCTCTGTGTAACCACTGAGCTGGCTCTGAGTTCATTCTGACTAAAGTGTCTGACGCATCGGCTGGAGAGGCAGATCTTCCTTTCTGAGAGATCCGTGCTGTCCCATGAGACTATGCGACACAGAAGTCAGCTTCTCGAGAAGCAGAAATAAAGTACAAGAAGTGATGGCCAACACCGAACAAGAACACAGAATGCCATAGAACAGGACGCGCAGTGGAACGTACCTCAGCCAGAACCGCGCCGGCGAGCATCCGGCTGTCTCAGGCCGTGTGGGATTCCGCCGTGGGCGTCTGCGTAGTGTCTGGGGGCCTGAGCTTCTTCGCAGCAAATGCAAAACTTCTGCAGAGCTCGAGGGCCAATGGAAAAGCCGGGAACCGTCATGCTTTTCCAGACTCTAACTTAAATAATGCATGTTTTTCAATGCGCTCAATTTTATATGGCAAACGGTAATATAATGTGTATGCTTTATTCCATGGTTATGGCAAATGTTCACAGAAGTAGCATTATCAAGCGAAATATGAAAAAAAAAATAATTCGAGGTTAGCTTCCAGACACAGCATCCAAATTTAATTACGGGTGTACGATTTGCTCAAAGCGTTCGGAGTTTAATATCATTACTGATGATCAGAGGTGGTGTCAAGACGACGGATGTATTGGAGGGATTGAGGCCCCCAATTCCTTGTTGCCAACGATCTTTCTTGATGTGGGGGAAATGCGCCTTTCCCTCCCCTCGTTCGAGGGGAAGGCACAGGGCCAGGTGAAAAAAGTATCGGCAGAAAATAGATTTAGACGAAATGAATGATCATGAGGTTTCTTATTTGTATTTCCGAATGGGTTTTAAAATATTAGAAGTAGTTCTCGCTCGATGCATAGAAGGCATGTCACGAGACTTGGTGATTGGTGACCGTGACACATGACACTCGGTCTAGAATGTTCTCTTCTCTTTCTGTCCTGGAAAGAAGCACGGGGTGTTGTGTACACTGACCCCCGGGTCTCAGATCCTGAATGCGTGGAGACAGCATGGCCGAGGCGGCTCCAGGTAAAGCGTGGCGGCCTCCTCCTCCTCAGGCCTCTGAGGTCCCCCTGCTCGGGCGCCCTCACGGTGGAAAACTGGGTGACGTGCGTGTTGCTCCCATGCAAAGTTCATCTTCGTCATCACCCGCCCCGTCCATCCTCAGACACCGACCGCTGCCCGTGCATCAATGTTATGTAAAATACGGTACCTACTGCTTTCGAGACCAGCCATCTCTCCACCTGGGCCCAAACTCCCGTTCCGTGACGCCAGGTGCGGCCAGATTTTCAAAAGTAACAGGTCACGGAATCATTTTTTTTTTTTTAATTGTGAGCCTAATTGTGTGCCCACGACGGCCTTAGCACACTCTCGCTGTGTGCTGGCCAAGTCAATTCATTACCTCACACCTTTACGATGAACACGAGAGGGATTGTGAGCACAGATGCCCAATTCTCAATGGAGCTACAACGACCAACAGCAACACCACAAACCCGGTTTGTCCTACGTTCATTAAAAACTTGAGATTCCATCCATGACGCTTTTATTTTTCCCATTTCGGCTCTTTCTATGTTAAGAATGAACTTTTTTCCCCTCTAAAATACGAATAATGGTAAGATGAAACCATAGAGCCCTGCTTGTTTAATTCTTCACTTGAGTGTTCACACTTTGGAAAAACGGAAGAGTTGAGAACGTTTTATTCTTAAGATAACATCCACAAAGAGACACCCATCATCGCATAACCGAAAACGTGCTGGATCCAGCTGAGAAATTCCAAGACGGGATATTGTCCTCCTACGCCTGCAAGTTTTGTTTGTGGTCCGTTTCCTGGCGCGCGTCAGCTAGGAGCATCCTGATGAGACAGTGGACAACGGGGACCACTAAGCGCCTGTTCACACTTCCCCAGACGCCAAGGCACACGCTCCCTGTGGCACCTGCTTACAATACAGCCTCTCGCTTTTCTCTTACACAAGTCACTGGAGAAACAAGATTTGAGTTCCCATCTTTGGTGCAGGGGCCATAAATCTCAGCTTGTGTGGACACTTCCGGAGAGGCTGGCGTCTCCGTGGTCTGTTTGCTCCATCAGACACCTGCATGCAATCGCTCAGCTCACCAAGGTATTCTGGGAGTGTTGCAAGTCACACCACACGCATTTCCTGCAGGAGAGCTCAGGGAACAGACGGCTTAGGGCCTAGGCCCTTCGACCTCAAGGTCAACATCCTGCAGCCCCGTCGGCGGGGGTTCAAGGATGCGTGTAATTTTTCTTTCCATGTTAGCAAAACATCTCTGTTTTTCATCACTCATGACCTGGGTTAAGAAATGCCTTTTTGGAAAAAAAAAAAAGACATGAATAGTCAAATGCTATTAAGATAAATGATATCAGTTTACCTACCTTGAGATTATAAGAACATCTAGGAAACACTTGAGTTTTTTAAAAATGAAACTTTTCTTGAGCAACAATTGAAAACAGAGAGGAGAGGAAAAAAAAAGGCTTCATCCTTGATTTGGGAGGTTTTTTTTTTCCCAAATAAGAAAATATTAATAAAAGAGGATGTAAATTAAAAACAAAAACAAAACAAAGCTTCAATTTGTCCTATCGACAGTTCCAAAGTCTTTCAAGAGACTTGTTTAGAACTTCTATAATACTTCACTGACATTTCATTTCCAATAAATCCCTTCTTTTAACTGCAGATAAAGTTACAGAAACCAAAATATTTCCAGTAAGGCCGGCTTCTGGAGTCGACCGCCATAGCAGCAAATATAAAGTAAAAAATGTCTGTCGGATGCTTATTTTCTGGAGAATCACGTCCAAACTCATCTCGTCTGAATTTACACTCTTATTTCCAACCCTACGCATGGACGCTGTATTCACTTTTTTGAAGTCTCCGATGCGTTTTTCGTCTTGGTACATGTTTACTTTCTGCAGCCTTTGGGCTGAAGCGTATCTTCCATGAGAGAATGAGCACAGAAGCACCTAGAAGCATCAGAGTCACCTTCATGGCTGGGAGTAGCAAAGCACAACCATCTTTCAGCTCACGGCAGAAATACTGGTATTGAAAGCAAAGCGTTTCTTCTAAGAAACTGGTTCTAGAAAGTATTTTTTTTTTTTTTAATTCTGAAGTTTGCATTTAAACATTAAGAGGCAAATCCCGGAGGAGGCAAACTCTGAGGTTATGTCTTTAACGCTGGCAGGAGAGAAATGCAGAATGAGGTACATGCGACCCCAGGCCAAGGGAGCTGAGCGCTTTAGCGAGACGAAACAGGATGATGCACGCTACCTGCTGCGCAGGTGAACGCATTTTCCCAGGAAGCAGATGGAGATGAATTTGGGTATCATTTCCTCAGCTGAGACTCTTGCAAGGGGCAGTCTCTTCCTCCAAAAGGAAAAACAAACGTGCAGGAAATGGCCGTAGACGAGTGGACATGGCAGTAAAGAGGGCTGGGGGGTGGTCCTTCGCCTCTCTGGGGGCCCCACCGAGGTCTGGAGCTTTGTCACCAAGCCAAGACATTACTGTCCTGAAAACCTACAGGCGCAAGTTTCAGTTTAAAAGAATTAAAATGTGCGCTAATACAGAGTCCCAGCATCCAAAAGATACGTTCTTTTTACGTATCTCATGAGAGTCATTGTGTGACAGTCGATCCCAACCGACCTCACACGTCATCTGCTAAGACGTTTAGAAAATGACGCTTAGAGAACACGTGTGTGACCACGTGTACCAGCATCATCGTAGGCATGTCCCTGGTTCCCTCGCCAGACAGGAAACATGACTTCTGTGTCTTCATTTATCCACATCATTAACCACCGCCTGGCACACGCTGGGTGTGCAATTCACGTCACTAAATTAGCTGGGAATCACTGCAGTAAACTCTATGTGCTTTCCTGTCTTGGTGACACTTTTGGGAATGGCCTGTAATAGGTTTGTAGGTCCCATCGCATGTACTTAAAAATATGAAGTTTTCCAAGTGAACTCGGCTTGTCATCCTGGGCTTTCATTTTTATCATTTTTACGCATTCTTGGTTGAAGTCACTTAAATCCGATATTGGGTGTTGCACAGTCTTTTGGGACTTTGAACGCCTGTGACACCTTCTAGCAGAGAGCGTGGTTGAGGCCATGGAGACACGCCATGAACTCGGGTACTTGGAAGTCCCTGCCTGCCCCGAGGCTGCAGTGCGGGCTGGAACCCTGGCCACTGATAACCAATGGCCAACCGGCTGTTTCCTTAGGCGTGGCCTTCAAGTTCACCGCAAAGCCAATTTGGAACAAACCTGATCCATTCTGCATTCCGAGTAAATTATTTGGGGGCAATTAGCCATTGAAAGGAGTGATGGGTGTTTTTCAAACTCACTTTCATTTCCTGGAAGAAATACCCAGTTCGTTGTCTGAGCATTTGGCCATTGCTTCAGAATGTTTCATAGTTCTGTACAGTTCTTTTCCTTAATCCCATGTCTTTTGAGTTTTAACATTTTTAGAATTTTATCTTTCACTCTTGACGACATGTGGCAATGATGACAGACATAAAACCGAGACAGAGATTTTCTGATTAACCTGGACTTTGCTTGCGACAGTTGAAATAAATTTCACATATTATTCACCTGCAGTGTTAGCATTTGCTGTAAAATTAAAAGTAAATGGCAACACTGTTTTATGTAGGGCAAAAACAAAATTTAAAGCTGTTCATTGCTATGTTTACATATATACAATGGAATATGACTCAGCCATTAGAAGAGATGAAATACTGCCCTTTGCGACATGAACGGACCTTGAGATGATCATGCTAAGTGAAATAAGCCAGACAGAAAAAGTTGAAAACCACGTGACACCAGTTATATGTGGGATATAGCGACAAACAAACAGGACAGAGACTCATGGACATGGACAACAGACTAGTGGTTACCAGAGGGTGGTGGGGAGGGGTGGAGGGAGGTAGACGGGGTATAGGGGGTCAAATATGTGGTGACAGAAAGAAATCTAACTATGGGAGGTGAACACTCGGTGTCAATATATACGCCTGACTGTGGAATTGTACACCTGAAACTTTCTGGATTTCATGAACCAATGTCACCATAATAAAAATAAATTAAAAATATGAATAAATAAAGAAAACCGCTCATTGCAAATACAAATAACACCTATGCTATTTCATGCTATTTTTAAGAGTGTATATAACTATCAGCTGATTCTAGTCCAATCAGATTCTTGCCCAGTTCAATCACAGAAAAACTTTTAAACATTATTCCACTCACCGGTAGGTATTTCACCAGAAGTAGATACATCAGTGAGTCGACCTTTCGACTAGTGGGTTCTGTGTAAACGTCCTTCTCCGGGGTTCCCAGGGCCGTTAAAACAATGTGGCCTACACAGTGCTTGCTCGCATGCCGACGCCAAGGGCATGTTAGTTGAAGGAGGCACTGATGTCTCGGGGGACACCTGCTCTTTGAAAACCCTTTGGTTACTGTGATAAATCAGCCAGCCCACTTTCTAGTCATTTTCCTTCTTCGAAGCTGGTGAAGCTCCCCGTGGGTACCTGACATCCATCGCCCCTCCAAATACTCACAGGGCACACGTCCTGGGTGAGTAACGGAGCGCCCCCTCGCTGGTGGGAAGGCGGGGAGTCAGCCCACTGAGAATCCAATCTTCAGGAGCGAACGAGTCCAGTTGGGTCCATCTGCTAACCGCTCGGCAGCCTTCTTCTCTTTCTGTGAATTAAGACGTACACACTCACGCCCACGGGAACAAGCAGAAGGTTCTGCAGAGGAAGAAATAAACAAAACAAAGCTGTGAGTGTATAATTGCACGTCCGGTGAAAATATCGTTAAAAATGAAGGGAAAATAATGACTTCTAAAGACACCCCCAAGCTGAGGCATCCGTCTGCAGCAGACCTGCACTTTGAGAAATATTGGATAAAAGCTCTTTGGCACCGTGGAAATGATACCAGAAAAACAATACCAAACCAAACCCGAATCCTACAGGGAGAGGATGGCGATACAAAAAGACTTCTGTTTTCCTGCTTTCTAATTTCTTCTAAAGACGATTAATGGTTTAAACCAAAACGATAATAAATTATGGATTTAAAAAGTAAAAAGTATGACAAAAATAGCAGAGGACAAGTGGATAGTACACTGCTGGCTTTTCTGCATCCCATGTGAAGTGGTCTGCTATGATTCGAAAATGTTAAAGATGCATTATAAACACTAGGAAACTTTTTTTTTAAACTAAAAAGAGGCATAGCTAATAATTTGATGGTTGAGACAAATGGGATTCTACAAAATGAAATTTTATACATACACGCAAAACTTTTACTTTTATTTCTCTTAAATACTACTTATAATTTTAATAGATAATAAGATACCCAAACCAGGCCATTGAAAATCTTTTTTATGATTTCTATGAAGATTAAAGGCACATGCTGACTTCATTGAAGAATTTACAACTTATGAATTACTACTTCGTAAATTGCTAACTGGCTTCTTATAAATGCCAAGTTTAATACGATGCATTTTGCCGCACGTAACTAACTCTACAGCTGTGGCCAGCACTGAGCTTGTCTCCCATCCCCCACACTGTGACAACCCCATATCCTTTATGACATCACACACAGCTTGGGGGTGGGTGGGTTCTGATTTCCATGGCAACCACAAATCAGGCAAATCCTGCTCTCTCCCTCAGGGGCTGACTAAGCTGCCTCAGACAGGGGAAGCCAAGGACATCTTATTTCTGGGCCATCGGTCTGACTCAGAGACAAGGCCATCAACGCCGACGACTGTCTTTAAGCTGGAAACTCTTGGACACTGATTTTAAGTAGGTTGGTGGGCAAGGGGCCACACTGGACACCAGAGTGAGGGACGTGGAGGTCAGGGACACCAAGAGACCTGCAGAAACCAGACCCAGGGGCCTACGTAATCCCTCCAGGAACCTACAGACGGCCAAGGATTTAATATTTAAGACAATGAGAATGGATCTTCTGTTACTTCTGCTGTACAATCTGTAACATAAGCTTCAAAATACTTCAGTAAAAATTTTTTGGCAGAGATATTTGATACAAACCAGGAACCAAAGTATGCCAAGATTAAGTTAATGGATCAAAAATTAACAGCAAAATACTGATCTTAAACTGTTTACAAGTTTGATGAGGATTCCAAGGAAAGAAAAAGGCATAGTCGATGCTCTCAATGAATTTAACAGCCGACTAGTAGGATCAACAGAAAAGTGCATGAGAAGCAGAGTATGGACCAAGGGGTATGTTAGCGCCTCATCCACTGGAGTCCACCCCACTGTCAAGGAGAAAAATGATCTCTTTTGCCTGCAGTATGAGTTTGGAAGTTTTCTTCCAGGAAGCGGGTCTTCAAACATATTGTTCTCAGTGGGATATGAGACATAACCCCCTCCCCATTTTTAAAATGATGGGATGCAATGGCAAACGAGGAGAAATGAGACGAATCTGGACAGGGCGTGGGCAGGCGTTCAGAGGTCCGCGCGCACAAAGCCTCTTCCGAAGAGAGAGTGAGACCGGCCTTTGGCAACGGAGAAACAGATCTGAATGAGTTCATGACTTTAATCACTGATTATTTTTTAAATGGACCCCTTCTTCGGGCCTTTCGGCATTTGAGATGCCATAGACCACCCCTGGATTTCAAACGAACAGCCAGAAATTAAATATGTCAGCTAGCGACACAATAGTCACCCGCAAAACTACGCGTGGCTCATGGCAAATGGCAGCAGCTGAAAAATAGTTTAAAGTCCACCTATACCGTACGTAAGACTTAGTGATGCATGCTAACACCGCAGACACGGCCCCTGCCTTTAAACGACTTATTCTGTCTGTACAAGGATAAGAAAATCCATGCACTCGTGTGAGGCATGCCGTGACCGCAGCAGAAAGGTGTTTCCTAAAACTGTCATGGGGTGCATCATCCCATTACATAAAGAAGTGGCCTAGACTGGGGGGGGGGGGCCTCAAAGGACATATGATCATTTCTTCCCTCTTCTGGAGGCTGGAGGGGCGGATTCCATCCTCAGGCCTCTGCCCTCGGCTTGTAGGTGGCCGCCACCTGCGCTGTGAGCTCACGTGACCTCTGTGGTGTGTGCGCTTCGGCAGACGGAGCAAAGCCCGTGGTGTGTCCTCTTGTCAAGGCACTGAGGCCATCGTGGGGTCCCCATCCGTGCGGCTGGAATGACCGGAGGCCGTTCCATTTTTCACGCCCTCGGTTAGGGGGTCCCATCCTGGCAGTGGTCAGAAGAGTTATTCTGAGAGAGGATGATGGGGGTCTTGTGGTGGGTCGACATTCAGAGCAAGTTGGCCAAATAAAACGCGGAGGTCGAGGGGAAAACACGGAGGAAATGTTTCAAGGATTCACGCAGGAAACCGGATTCAGCTTTAAGCCGTCTGTGCCAATGTGGTGGGGGGGAGGGAGGTCCCGCGGGCTCCCTTCATCGTCCAGCATTGATGCTAAGAGCCCAGGCGATGCACGTCAAAGAGAAAAGACTCTTTTCCGACCATTTCTTATTCAAGTAGAAGAAGAATTTTGTTTTGAAAAGACGCTTGAGGTTTATCAGGCTATTCTTGTTCTGTGGTTCCGCCTGACCCCCACCTTCCGCTTTTAGAAATGTCTTCTGGTCTCATCTGTGATTATTCTAAAGGTCGGTGGCGTTACACTGAAGTGCGGGTTACAGATGTTTCTCTGCACCACTGTACACTTATGTGGCTTTGAGTGGAAAACCGGTACGAGACGGATTCCGTCCGGTCAGGAAAAGGAAGCACGTGGAATGTTCTGCTTCGCAGGGTGTGCGGTTCCTGACACGTGTGGGTGGCAGACAAGGTGTGAAGAGGTGTGACTCTGTTTCCATGGAAATTTCTCGTTTACGAGAAATGGTAACAGGATCAAAGTCACAGTCCTGACAGGAAGTCTGTCTTCCAGATACAGTTATTTGAATTTCAAAGCGAGTTAAAGGGAGGTGTTATTAAGTAATATCACTCGGGCTACGAGCATGGGGCAGACGTCCTGCATTTGGGGGGACACTGCCAGACACTGCTCCGGCCGGATGCTTGGCTTTGTATCAATTTTGCTGCGTTCTGTTCTCATCGGAGCCATGTAAGCTGTATCCCCAATTTCTGTCCCAAGCATCATGATCTCCACGGGACACGAGACATAAATCCCTCTGCATTCTGAAACCAGCATCGTGGACCACATTTCCACACGAGGAGTCTGTCTCGACCCCACCTGTGCCAGATCCCGGCCCTTGATGTGAGTCACACCATCTGATTTGAAGGGAAACCATTTCTTCTGAAGAGTTCGAGGTTTGAAACCAAGCTCCTGAGCTCGCAAATCCCTCACGTTACAAACGTACACGAGCTGTGGAAGCAAACGAGACAGATGATGAGGTGGGTATAGCAGCAGATGTGAGGACACAGGCGCCCCACAAAAGCTGGCCGGATGTCGCCTGGCGGGCTTCGTCCTGTTAGACGTGGCCCCACCGTGCCCGCTGAACTGATGCGTCTTGGGCGTGCGCTGTGAGTGAGGCCTCTGCGAGTCCCTCTGACCCTGGGCCGACGGGTAAGTCAGACACGGTCACCCCTGGTTTCTGTGCAGGAGGTGACATGGCAGGATGCAAGGGTCTGGTGCTCTGCAAATCTCAGGCCTGGGCGTCGGCCGGTGTGTGATGAGGGACACTCAGTAAAAGGCATCGGCCGCAGGGCCTGCTTCGTGGGCATCTGCGACGGTGCAGCTTCCGACCTAACTCCCTGGGGGCGCCGAGGAAGAGCTCGGCATGTGGCAACTGTTGTTATTCTCTGCACAGAAACGGAATCGAGGCCTGGAAAAATGGATCCCTTTATCCGACCTTGTGTAACAAGCTTCCTGACTCACGACTGTAAGTTGATTAAGCGTAACGTAGTCATTCGGGGCAGAAAATCCTTTTCTCATTCACATCTGGGCACGCAGCACATAGTAGGAACTTAAAAAAACAAACAAATAAAAACACAGGTAATGGATCCCACGAGACCGGTTTTCTCCATAACACTCGCTGGTTCATCTTTCGGTTACTGATGTCATTACAGGATGCGCGATGACATGTTATGGCTTCTCGACGGATCGAAGGGAAGACGGCCAGGGCCCGAAGAAGGACCTGTCCCTTCCTGCCTGCACCGTGGACTGGAGCCGCATGTCACTGTTGTGTCCAGAATAACCAGACCCAACTTGAGTGCTCTTAATCAGGAGACAGTTTATTAGCCGGGGGCTGTCCTTGCAAAGGAGCAGCCCCGAAATGCTAAGATACAAGGTTTTTAAGCCTCAAATCCCATTCCTCATTCTGTCTTAAACACAAAGGTCCATCTTTCTCCTATTCACTACCTGTCAACCCACTGGTCAGGTGGGCAAGCGGGAAGTACAGAAGCAGAAAGCTTGTTGTTAGAATGTTATGTTCCCATGGGTAATAGCCAGTGTTCCCATGGGCGATGGCCAAACAGTAATTTTCAGCTTATATACAATTGATTATTTTTCATGCCACGCAAGCAAGCAGGGTTACACAGGCTAAAATTGGCAGTTAGCGTATGAGCTCATTGTTCCAAGTTTCACGATTAACAGAATGTGGTTAGGGGTTCCAGAAACTAGGCCTAAGGTATAGACTTCCTTTGTCCAGTTTCAGGTTTTAATTATTCTTTAACCCTTTCACATTTCAGTGGGCTATTACAGTCACCAGAGCCATCCTCCGCACAGCCGGACGGGACTTAGAGCTCAGCCCGTCCCTCCGCAGCCCTGCCTGCCTGCACGAGGAGCAGGACAGCTCGATCTCCCTCTCCTGCTGCTCCGGACCGGCGTCTCTGTCCCTCCCTCTCTGTCCCGCCTCGGGAGGGAGGGCGACTCAGCCCGAGATGGAGTGACGGGATGACAGCCTCACACCCTCTGCCCAGAGAGGGGCCGTCACCTCCACCTGTGAAGCACTCCTTCCTGTCCAGACAGAGGAAACAGTGGCTAAGGGGTGAGTGTCCAGGCGACGAGCCTTTCCAATAAGCCCAGTGAGGGGAGTCAACGAAACAAGACGCAAACAAAACAGAACGGTTACCCCATCAAGGTGGCTCAGTCCCCTAACTTCGCTCAGACACGCAGCGATGCAGATAAACATGAAGAGGGGAGACTGAGCCAGCGCTCTGCCAGCTGGGCTGCACGTCCCCCCGAGTGTGAGTACTCTCGCCTCGGTGGGGGACTGGAGCTCGGTGTCCCCCACGTGGAAACAGGGACTCGGCGTAGGAAGCTCACAGAAGTGACAGTGGCCTTGAGCTGCCTGGTGCCTCCGGCTTCTTTGAAGGGTGTGGCTTAGGGCCCCAGAAGCAGCAGACACACAGGGGGTGAAGGACAGCCCCCCGCCTCCCTCAGCCACGCGATCATCAGCCACGCCCGAGTG
>NW_011889386.1:260548-261756 GCF_000151845.1 Pteropus vampyrus
GACCCGCCTCACACGCCACCGCCGTCTGCAGTGTTTTTACACGAAATTGTCTTTTTTGGGGGAGGATGCCAGGAGTGGACGTAGCAGCTTCGGATGCGGGTCGAGGTGAACCAGAGCTCACGTCTGCTACCTGTGGCGCTGTCATATTGGACAAGGGGCTCAAGCGCCGTGAGATTATGTGTTTTCAATGCAGAACGGGTACTTCTCACCCGAGAGAATTGAATGGCGTGACACCCGGCCAGTGCGGTGAGTCCTGACTGGCTTCCGTGCTCACCCGAGTGACATGTGTTCCTTTTCTCGAGTCCCTGCTTCCTAAGAGTTCCAAGCAGAACGGCCTCTTCTTGGCCCCGTTTCGAAGCTGAAAATCAGATTCGGGACTCGATATAGGACCACTGCCCAGGTGAAGCGTTTTGAATTTAAAACAGATACATTTCCAGCGTTCTTTAAACAACTTTACGATTTTTGAATGATTCTGGGTAGACAGGGACGTCGGAAAGGCTGGCAGCAGAGAGTTCCCGTGCACCCTTGATCCGGCCACTAAGACATGCAAGGCGAGAATGACGGAGCCGTCAGGCAAACGAGCCAGCAGCCGAGGACGCACCCAGGCACCGGCGCCTTGGGAGAAGGCCTGCTTGCCGTGCTGGCTCCAGGCTCAGGGCTGCCATCCTGCCATTCTGCTCCTGTGACATCTGCTGTCAACAGCTGTACCCCTCGGCAAACACTGCCCCTCATGCGCATAGACGATAAACTTTCCTGGGCATGGGGGGCTCCGCGTGTGGCCCAGCTTGGGCCACGTCTGCAAACAAAACAAAACGAAACGAAACAAAACGAAAACCCAAAACAACACCACCACCAAAAACAGAATAATTCTTCCCGCTCTGAGAGATAATTGGTGCTCGTGAAACTTCAGCTTGCTTGAAAGGACACACACAAGGCACCTGTTTCCTGCCTGCGAAATTCGTCCGGCAGATATAGTGGGGCTGGTGCTTCTAAGCGTCTTAATGCTGGTGGCTGAATCAGGATCTGTCAACCATGCCGACGGCCCTCCCAAGGGGACAATGGACAATGTCTGCACAGTTTTGTCACGATGAGAGGAAGGGCTGGCACCGGCCCGCGGCGGGTGGAGGCCAGGATGCTGCTTACCAGCCTATGATGCACAGGACCCCAGGCCACCCCGCGCCCCCACGCAGAGAACCCCAGACGCCCGC
>NW_011889386.1:264806-265681 GCF_000151845.1 Pteropus vampyrus
AATGCCCTTCCCATGAGGGTCGTCCTGCTGCCTGGGGACGTTCCACGAGCAAATGTCCCAGAAAGCCTGCCCCCTGTGCCACCCCCTCCTCTCCCGGCCTCCCCAATGCTGCATCTCTAGGTCTGTGAACCCGGACGACGACCAGAAGCGTTTCCTATGTGCTTCTCATAACCCAACACAGACAACAAACGAACATGCGTTGAGCGCGTTCCAAGTACGTTTTCTTCACACCCTGAAGTAGGTGCTGGGCTGTCTGCTCACTCTGCTTTGACTGACTTTCCCACTTTTGACCTCATGCTTTGCAGCCTTTGTTGACTATAAATCGTCAGGACGCATGTGTCGACAGAGGGTTCTGGATAATACAGATGCATCTAAAGTAAGAAAGCAGCTTTTTCCCTAAATTCACGGGGTTAGCTTTGGGGGAAAAATTTCGTCCTGCTCGGAATATATAATGATGCTGAATCTTTGTCACTTGAGCTCCCATCAGACAAACACGTCCTGCAATTTGTTGTCTTTTTATTCGAAGCTGACTCGGTGACGGCACACGCACAGACGCCTTGTCAAAGCCGATCCATCAGCACGGACCATCTGCTCTAATTTTAATTGGTGTTGAAATTTGTGTGTTTCTCACATTCAGCTGTGTATGAATGAGAAAATGGACAATGGAGAGCAAAATTCGGAAAAACTTAAAAATGTTAATTTTATCAATTATTTGAGTATGTAAGTGAAGATCTTAAAATGTAAAAATCAAAGATTTAAATGTTTTAAATGGGCCGCATAAAGGGTAACAACGGGCTATTAAAATGCTATTAATTTCCATGCATTTAAAATGTGCATATTTACTTTTAATATATTAAATACAATGAAACCAAGAC
>NW_011889387.1:0-410 GCF_000151845.1 Pteropus vampyrus
TCAGGTCACCAACCTTAAGCTGGCCTTCTTTATTCCAGCTAAGGAACTTTTCAAGTCAATTCTTCCTTGTACATGGATTACATTTCTCCTAAACTCCGCTCCCTGAAGGCAACTCAGATCTTCATTTCTCCTGGCAGATCAAAACATGATGTAATTTGAGAAAAATAAAAGGCAAAAGAGCAAAGGCTAATATTACAAACATCCGGGTAGTTTGCTCATCTGTAAAATGAGTATATTATTGGAGCTGATATTATAGAGTTGCTGTAAATAAAATAAAATTTAATTATAAATATAAAAGACTTCAATAGTAATTATCAATGCAATTGATCATTAAATCACCTGCCCATCTTTTCAAATTTAATGATGGACTGGCCATAGCCCAGAACCAATTAAATTAGAATCTCTACACA
>NW_011889387.1:1680-2104 GCF_000151845.1 Pteropus vampyrus
CAATGCAATTGATCATTAAATCACCTGCCCATCTTTTCAAATTTAATGATGGACTGGCCATAGCCCAGAACCAATTAAATTAGAATCTCTACACACAAGTCCTTTGGGCATACTAACTTATAGGCAGAGTAGAGAATTATTGCCAGGCAATTAATTAATGTTGTATTAGTTTTATCAATTATTATCAGTACCCACTGATAATTGTTGCCCACCACCTATATTAAAATATAAATTTTTCATAATCCTTGCTTTAGAACTCATATTTATTATTGATAAAACTTGAGGGTTTTTTGCTTTCCCTATGGTCCTCTTTCCCTGCACTTTAGTTGTAGAAAGGCAAATGCTGTCATGAATTTAGAGGATGCACTTTCCTTTCAATGTTTTTATAATATTAGTGTTGATGTAAATATTCACAATGCATTCT
>NW_011889387.1:2494-4441 GCF_000151845.1 Pteropus vampyrus
GTGAGAATCCACTACCCATATCCCCCTGGCAAGCGATGAAGATTCACGCTCCATCCCCAGGTCTGGCAGTGAGGCGAAGTTAGTCGTGGGCTTCCTGATGCAGTGATTTCTAGAGGAGAGGACTCAGATGTGAGGCCCACAGGACTAAAACAGAGGACCCGAGGGGCTGGAGAAACAATCCAATGATCTAGTTCTGCATGGCTTTAAGAGCTTAATGCACAGAGCTCACAATTAGCCTAATTGGTCAATGTTATCGCAAGCTCTGAGGACTTGCTCTTATTAATGGGACTTGAAAATGGAAAGGGAATGTACTTTCAACATTCTGGGCCCTTCCTCTTCTCAGGAGGATGCACGCCTATATACTTCATGTCCACGTCCAAGTTGCAGAAATTTTAGAAGCTCAGACAATATTTTTCAATAAAAAAAGCAGCATGTAACTTGTATGTCTGTAAATTCACTGAATTATTCTATGTAGGGATAATTGTGTTTTCTATATGAAGAATATGCTATAATTTCTATGTTCTTATTTAAGATTTTTGTGTTTTAGGAGAACTTTTTCTTATCCCCCTTTAGTCCTGTTTTGAGGTTTTGCATTATATATGTTAGAAACATATGTTTTATGCTATTTTGAATGAAAGTTGAAGTTCTAATTTTTTTCTCTATATTGTTTTATATATGTTGTTACATCAGACAACCATCTATTTTGACATATCAAATTAACAATTTTACACAAGTCGACCGGGGGTTTCACTGATGTCTGCATTCTAAATGTAGGACTGTAATCATCTCATGTCTTGACTAGAAGAAAATCCAATTTCAAGCTCACTCATGTGGCTTTGGCAGGATTCCGTTCCTCATGTGCAGCTGGCCATAGGCATCCCTCAGCTTCTTGCTACATTAGTTTCCCCACTGGGCAGCTGACAACATGACAGCTCTCTTCCAACAGAGAGAGCTGGTGAGAGAATTGCAGAGGGCTAATAGGTGAAAGCCTGAGTCTATTTACACATAAATGATGGAGTGACATCCAAGTATTTTTAAAACTTTTTTAATATCAAATTTATTGGGGTGACATTGAATAATAAAAACACATAGAATTCATGTGTACAATTCATTAATACGATGTATGTATATCGCGTTGTGAGTTCATCACCCGAAATTAAATTTTTTCTGTTACCATATATTTTACCCCCTTTACCGTTGTCGACTTCCTCCTCTCCCCTCTTCCCTCTGGTAACCACTAAACTGTTGTTTATGTCTATGATATTTTGTTTGTTTGTCTTGTTCATTTGTTGCTTTTACTCTTATATCCCACAATTAAGTAAAATCACATCGTTCTAAACATTTTCTGACTTATTTCAGTTAACAGGATAATCTCAAGATCCCACGTGGTATACCAGTTAGGTCTACTTGGTTTTTTCCCAACATTTTTTTGTCATTTTATTCATTGCATATAAGTCACAAGGCCCAATCCACATGGAGATGGGTATGTACAAGGGCATGTAGACAGAAGGCAGGGGATATTGGAAGTATCTTGAAGTCTATTTTTATGTGCACGTTTGGCTTATATGGTGAAACAAAGTGGGATATATGGGAATCGTTGTTTCAACAACATCTGTGTCTAATATATACAGTCTTTGTGTGACAGGTTCATATATATGAGGAACTCAGAGACTGATTTCTCATTAACTGATATGAAAAAAATGCAAGTACTTACCCAATTAAATCAGATATGAGATAATTATGATGACTATGTTTATGTGCATAAGTGGCAGAGGAAATTTTTAGGGAGCCCAAATGACCACATAGCAGGAGTATAGAGAAGAATTAGAGGAGGAGGTATGAGTATTGAGATGTTTTAGATGCTTGGGCAAGAGGAAAAACCTGATATTAAACAGAGCCAGATACTAGGTTCATTGCTAGTGAAGTTGGTAGTCGATTTAGCTTAGT
>NW_011889387.1:4491-6437 GCF_000151845.1 Pteropus vampyrus
TTTGGCTTATATGGTGAAACAAAGTGGGATATATGGGAATCGTTGTTTCAACAACATCTGTGTCTAATATATACAGTCTTTGTGTGACAGGTTCATATATATGAGGAACTCAGAGACTGATTTCTCATTAACTGATATGAAAAAAATGCAAGTACTTACCCAATTAAATCAGATATGAGATAATTATGATGACTATGTTTATGTGCATAAGTGGCAGAGGAAATTTTTAGGGAGCCCAAATGACCACATAGCAGGAGTATAGAGAAGAATTAGAGGAGGAGGTATGAGTATTGAGATGTTTTAGATGCTTGGGCAAGAGGAAAAACCTGATATTAAACAGAGCCAGATACTAGGTTCATTGCTAGTGAAGTTGGTAGTCGATTTAGCTTAGTGATAAAAGGCACAGTAAAAAAAACCAGTTATTGGACAGCTTTTCAGAAATCCCAGACTGCTACCTCAGAAACTACATGTAGCATCTCTAAAGGAAAGATGGATATATACATAGGTACCTGGGCATGTAGAAGAAAGAAGGAGGCCAAAGACAGAAGAGAAAGAAACATGGTTACAATGTAGAATCCTAATGGGGTGGTTACTAGTGAAAGGAAAGATTTCCCCTTTGCTGAAGACATGGTTAGAAGATAGGTTAAAAGAAGATAGGGTTAAATCTATTCATAATGACTTGGTTGACTTGAAGATCTACAGGGACAGTTAGAATCACACAGCCCCTGGAAATATCATACCACTACTTTAAACCTCAATTATATACCCTTGATCAAGACATACCATTACAATGCCCTTTTTATCTTGAGTTCACTTAGCATTCTTCCAAATTATTCCCCATATTATGATTTATCAGTCAGGGTTCAATCAAGAAGAGAAACCACACTAGTTATTTAATGAAGATAATTTCATATAGGTATAGTTATGATTTTTGAAAGATTAAAGGCATGAAAAGAAAAACTTGGTAACACAGTGTCATAACTGCAGGACACAGTGAGACATCATAGTCTAAGGAGTAAGGGAAAAGTTGCTATGTGAGCCCTTTACTGGCCCACACTGAAAGAACCTAGAGAGAACCCAGATGGAAAAAGAGGAATAGTTTAAAGATTCCCAGCCCCCACAACAGCACCCCAACTTACAGTATAAATGGGTACGTTTGGAGCAGAAAACAATAGCTTAATATCTAGCACAGAGGGACAGCTGTAGAGTATGGATGGAGAGGGTGTTAAAAAATAATATTACCAGGAATATGAGGGAAAAAATCCCTTTGGCTGTTACTAAGGCAACTCTTTTGTATCTTCTCCTTTATGAGCTCTGATCTTCAGGACCTAAAAATAAATAGTAAAGAACCCAAGACATACAAGTCATCTTTAAATAAATGTCTGACAAATTTCAATAGTCCTCATCTTGGCTGGATATTAGACCCACCTGGGGTGCTGTTAAAAGAATTCATGGTATTTTCAGTCTCCTGTCCTATTAAATTGTAATTTATGGTGATGGGACTCAGTCATGAAAATTTTTAAGCTCATCAGATGCTTCAGGTAGGAAGCGTAGATTGAGCACCAGTGACACACATTCTCTCACACAAGCTAAATTTGAACAAAGCCAAAGTTTTATGGAAAATAGGCATAGATGGTGAAAATGGTTGAGAATCATATATAGCTATGTATTCAAAAGAGAGTTGTAAATTTCTACAGGATGCCTGGGTCACAAGCGACAAATATATAATATTCCAGTTGTATTTAAACACAACTGTGCAGTGATTTTTGACATACATAAGATCACAGAAGAATAGTCCCTTAATCCCATCAAAGATGTGCCAAAATAAGCAACTTTCAGATATAATTGATCAAAGGAAATGAAAACCATGAGCTACAAAACTTGTGTGCCAAAGGAGGCACGTTTACCTAATCCAGATGTTTGGTTTTGCAGTAATTTCTAATCCA
>NW_011889387.1:7411-9569 GCF_000151845.1 Pteropus vampyrus
CATCTGTTATGTTCTGTGGTTCCACAGAGCACAGACACCTTTTGGAAAATAAAGGAGGACTGGTATAAAGGAAACAAGTATACAAGTATCCATCAATGTGTCTATATTTTGGATTTAAATAATTCATAAATAAAATATTCACAATCGAAGACCATACTTTTTCTGTAGTATTTCTGTTATTACAAACATTATTCTGAGAAGTCTTTTCACATTGGATTTGCATTAACCTGTTACTACGTGCATCTCTTTGGAAAAATTGAGCTGTAGAAATTAGAGGAAAAATGTTATTTATAGATTTAAAAATCCATAAACATAGTACCCTATCAGTCCCATCCTGTGTAGGAAAGCAATGAGAAATATCTTCCTCCCTTAAGAAAAAAAAATGTTCTTTATTAGTTTCTTTAATTAAAGGACACTAATAAACAATCAAATGTATTTTATTTTATCTAAATGCAGTACAATTAATTCTCTTGATTTGGACTATTTATAAACATACTATAAGAGCTATGTAATAAAGTGTCTGATTTCATGTGTGTGTGTGTGTGTGTGTGTGTGTGCGCGCGCGCGCGTGCACGCGCGCTGTCTGGCCACTGCCAATTTAAACCACTCCTCTTCTTCTTCCCCTTCTGCCAACATCTGGACTACTTGATAAGAAAACTTGATCTTCCAGTTATAAAATAAAAAAGTCATGGGTGTGTAATGTACAGCATGGTGACTATAATTAATAATGTATTTTGTATTTGAAAGCTCCTAAGAGAGTAGATCCTAAAAGTTCTCATTACAATAAAAAATTTGTAACTATGTTCAGTGACCAATCTTAACTAGACTTGTGTGGTAATTACATTGTAATATATACAAATATTGAATCATTATGTTGTATACCTGAAACTAATATGTTATGTGTCAATGATATCTCAATTTTTAGTAAGGCTGACTCTGTCCTCCTCTGGCGATAGTGAGAAAGCTCAAACCTCGCTTATGTAGAAACTCTCACTCTGAACTTGCACCATAACCACAATTAAAAAAAAAAACAGCCACTTTCCTTGACCTCTCATGTCATTGCAAAACAGCTTAGATAGGCTTCTAGGCTTCCTCCAGAAAGGGAGATATCCATATGAATAAAACTTTTTATACGCTCTTGAATGTGTAGCATTTTCAGCCTCAATATCCAAGCCAATCATGGCGTGAGAGCTCATCCTACTCCTGCAGAGCATTCACTGCATTGTTGCGGTGAGTGGGGTAAGGAGACAAGGACCACCAGCATCAAAAGTGTCTTATTTTGCTCCGGCTCTGCTGCGAGATGGCAAGCTTGCACTTTGGACAGTGCTGCATTGTGCTGCATTTATTGAGTCTTTCCAATCCTTTCTTAGAGATCTTACAGACCTCACTTAGATGTTTCTATATTACTTACCTAATAGAGACAAAACTATGGAGTTGGATCTTTCTTTAATGTGGCCCTGGGTCTTCTGTCATGTCCCAGACCTATCTGTGTCTTAGAATGAAGATATGAGTGACATTATGGTCAGGGGAAGGATTCTTACTCTGATTCAACCATGCACTGGCCCCTATGCTGCTCAGGGGAAAGAGTTTGCCCTGTGTGCAGTATAGGTCCATTGGGGTGGTTCTCACAAGAGTAGTCATGAAAAAGATTTGGGGGGAGAGAGAGAGAGAGAGAGAGAGAGAGAGAGAGAGAGAGAGAGAGAGAGAGAAGAGGGACAAGAGAGGGAGAAAAGGAAAGGGAAGGAAGGATATTGGTGAAGGGAGGAGAGGAGAGGAGAGGAGAGAAAGAAATGTAGCTATTATGGGTCATGCTGAGATTTGCACTCCTCAGCACAGAGAGCTTCCAGAACCTTTAAATGTGTCTGCTGCTGCTATTACCCATGCCTTTGTCTTGACAAAGATCTGGATCCTCGGGGTTTTAGAATGGTACTCATGACACTTCTGTGGCACAGCAAAAGGCTTAATTCCAACCTGATTTAAGCACACGGTACATAAACCTTACGAAGGAACCATCATCACGGAGGAAGTCCCTCAACCTGAAGATACTGATTTGAGGATCTCTGGTGAAAGAAATGTTAAATATGACCAGAATAGAGAGAACTGCCCTTGAAATGTATCCCATGATAAAATAAGGGAGGAAAGAAAGAACAAGAAAGAA
>NW_011889387.1:10529-11228 GCF_000151845.1 Pteropus vampyrus
AAATAAGGGAGGAAAGAAAGAACAAGAAAGAAAGAAAGAAAGAAAGAAAGGGAGGAAGGAAGGAAGGAAGGAAGGAAGGAAGGAAGGAAGGAAGGAAGGAAGGAAGGAAGGAAGGAAAAATAAAAATGAAACAGATGTATAAGTTAGACCCAGTTAGAACCCTAGAGCATACTAAATTTATAGAAGAAGAAAAACAAATGGGCACCAATTGGCTTTTGTATCTCTTCAACATAGGTTCTGAATCAACTTTAATATCATCTGATGCAGCAATCGGCAAAATCTCATGTCCTCTACCAATACCGTGTCTCAAATTACAATAATATATAAGGATCCCACTAAATTTTAACTAGGTACCCTCTATATCTTAGGGAGGACCTCAAATATAAAAATAAAGGACATCTATGTCTCACCCTTATCTTTGGGGACTATTGCTTTGTCTAAATTCTCTTTTGCAATTGTGCCCATTGCCCTCAAAAATCCATGAAAGGTCATGGACACTCTGACTAAATTATAATTAAATTAAATCTTTGGCCCTACAGCACAATTTACAATAGCCAAGATATGGAAGCGACCTAAATGCCCATTCACGAATGAATGGTTCATATGTACAATGAAATATCACTCAGCGATTAAAAAAAATGAAATCCCACCATTCTCAATGACGTGGATGGACCTAGAGGTTATTATGCTGAGTGAAAT
>NW_011889387.1:11278-14421 GCF_000151845.1 Pteropus vampyrus
TGGATGGACCTAGAGGTTATTATGCTGAGTGAAATGTCAGACAGAGCAAGATAAATACCATATGATTTCACTTATATGCAGAATCTAAGGAACAAAAAGAAGAAAGTAATCAAACCAGACTCACAAATATAGAGGATGATCTAGTGACAGACAGAGGGGAGGGGGGTGGTACAGCTGGGAGAATGGGGTGAATGGTTAAAGAAATACAAATAGTAGTTAATAGATGGTCACAGGGATGGGGAGCACAACATAGGGAATGCAGTCAGCATTAGTATTTTGGTTAGGTAGAGAGCCAGAGAAGAGAAGGAGTAATTAAGGGAATCATTTTATAAATTATATAAACGCCTAACCAATATATTGTATACTTGAAACTAATAAAATTAAGTTTAAAAAATAAAAAATAGAAAAATAAGAGTCTTTGTCCCTGTATGGAAAAACCTACCCAGTTTTTTACCTCCCTCATATCTCATTTACTTTACATAGAATACTTCATTTATGACACCTCCGGTCATCAAATGTGGGTGCTAGAATCCCCCATATGAAGCAGTTCTCCATGATACCAGTTGAGTGTCTTAATGATTTAAATCAATTCCGACGCAATATATGTGGAGTGTCAGATTCCACAAGTTAATGGCTCAGTTCCACGAGAACACTTTCTACATCACTTCAGATACCAACTGTAAGGGCCCCAGGTTACCACCAACTTTGGTCCAGCTTGGCTACAAATCAGAGGTTCACACAACCCCTCGTGAAGTTCAAGTAGTCACTCTGGGAAAAGTGCTTAGAAAGAAATGACAAAATCTCATTTATGTTTTAGTCACACAGACATCTCTAGAAGGGATGAAAGCCCACAATCAAGAGACAGAACTGTTCCATCACTACGTGGAAATTCCTCATCTGCCCCTTTATTATTAGGGCCTCCCTCCCCTACACCTACCCCCTGGCAACTACTTATGTGTTCTTTATCTCTATAATTTTGTTATTTTGAGAATGTTATGTGAATGTAATCATAAAAAATATAACACTTGGTAATTGGCTTTTTTCACTCAGCATAATGTTCTTAAGATCCAGCCAAGTTATTGGGTGTATCAATGGTTTGTTCCTTCTTATTGCTGTTCCTCTCTTATTGCATGGTATGGATGTACTAAATTGTGTTTAACTCTTCACCTGCTGAAGAACATTTGGTTTATTTTCACTATTTACCTATACAAATAAAAGCTACTAAGGAAAATAAAAAGGAAGAAAGAAACGAGACTGAGTCACCTCCATGAAGGCATTCTACCTGCAGTGCCCTGGAAAAGGAAGATTGAGTAAGTTCATTGGTTTTTCGGTTCATTTCAATTTTAATCTTTTATTAACTCATATACCAAGAATATTATAATTTTACCTAAGTTGAGATATTTTTGCATTCTTTTCTTGTAGACCTTCAAAAATCTGGTATTTTATGCTGACAGCACATCTCAATTTGGACTAGCTACATATCAAGGGCTCGATACCCACACGAACCTAAATTGTATGGGAAGACATTGTCCTGCACTTTGCATCCTGGGAATAGATCTCACTGCTCAGATGCACACCTGACTTCACTCTTTTTACTCAAGGTCCTGGTAAAAATTAATTAAAATTCTGTACTCCTTTTCTCAATTGTAAAATAACAATAATGTGTACACCTCAACTTGGGGTTATCGTGCAGATTTAAAATTAAAGCTACATAGCACATAGCTCTGAGCCTGAGAGAAGGAAAATGTCAATAAAGTTTTGTGATATTATGGTTACTCTCCTTATCCCCATCATGACCACACTCATAGCATTTTGATCATTTGGGGATCCATTTCTTGCTCAGGTATGGTCAATAGCTTTGGAAGCTAAGAAAAGAAGTGGCAAAGAGCAAAATTCTAAACAAGAATTCCGAAATCTCCAACAGATAAAAAGATAACATAAACTTTATAGGCCTCTGAGCTGAAACTTTGCATACTAATGTTCTAGCTGGCCATCTCATTTGTCCTGCTATCTTGATAGTAAGGTAACAAGTTTCTCCATAACACCTTCAACGACCAACTCCCTTGGCACTTACTGGTCTGTGTTGTGTCTCTGCTGGGCCATGACTTAGGAGTTTAGGTCCATTGCCTTCTCCTGCTTGGCGAATGATGAGGGCTGAGGCCCTGTCCTCAGGACTGGGAACGAGATACTCAGGCATGGATCCACTGATGCAGGTGACAGGTCTGGGAGGAAAAGACAGGTATGAAGCTTAACTGGAACTGGCAGCATGAAGGGCTGGTGGAACTGGCTAATTATTTACTCCCATGTGGCCTTGAGAGATCAACGCACAGAGCTCATAATTAGCAAAATTGGCCCATGTTCTCCCAATCTCTCAGGACCTCATTAACAGAAGAGGAACAGGAGAAAAATGAATGTGCTTAGAAGGGTCTGAGCTTTTTTCTCAGGAGAATGCTCAGCTATACACTTCACTTCTGACGTCTAGTTTCAAGGATCTTAACATAAAATGCAGATCCCTTTTCTCTTCAAATTATGACTTTTCAACTTTGACATCTGCAAATCTATTATCATGAAAATTAGGGAGAATTAGGTCTTCTTTAACAAGAATCTGAAAGTCCATTTTCTCAGTTAAGATTTCTGTCTCTAAAAGGAACTTTGTGTTTCCCTTTTTTAAAGCTATTCTGTAGTTTGTTTGTTTGCTTATTTAAATGGCAGCCTAAGTTCTTATTTTTTTTCATTGATATATGTTGGGTATACTAGAAAACTATGGACTTGTATACACTTATTTATAACTTCCTACTTCTCTTAAATAAACCAGAGTAATAACAAGTACACTCAAGTTGTCAGCTACGGCTGCAGTCCTCTCAAATTTGGACTGGAAGAGACCTGTTTCCAAGTCCACTCATTTTTGAAAGATGGAGTTAACTGTGGGCTCTTGACCAGAGGCCTCCCTCAGTTCTCTGTCATTGGGATGCTGAACATGGCTTTGACTCCCCTTAGGACAAACAGATAAGTGACAGAGAAACAAAAGCCAAGAATATGAAAGCCAGAGACTTTTTGCACTCTAATCTCAGAAGTGACATCTCATTAGTTTAGCCATGTGTTGCTTGGAAGCAATTCAGTAGGCCCAGGACACACTCAAGAGG
>NW_011889387.1:18746-20540 GCF_000151845.1 Pteropus vampyrus
GATCTACACACCTGCCCGGCAAATTAAAAGTTAATGTATAAATAGACCTTATCTGGGTTCAGTCATGTATGACATCCAGAGAGTCTCAACACATTACAAGTTCAAGACTATATCTTTGAGCCAGTTTCTAGCTCAGGGTAGGCAAGTAGAATGACATTCCAAGGAGAGGAATGGGGCAAACAGACTCTGATTCTCCAGGTCCAGCTCTTGGGTTAACTGGAAGTCACACCTTCTTGATAACCTCCTCCAATAGACCCAGCCATCAATATTTATAAAACTGCCTAAGAGATTTTAATAAAATCCACAGACATTACCTGCATCCTCAAAAATTACCTGAATAAATAGATTTGACGGATGCAAAATTTATATGGGACGTATTCAGAAACTGTGGAAAAGGATGTAGAGTTTCAGTAAATAACAAGAGAGTTGTGCATTTCACCTGCCAGAGTGGTTGAGGAGAACCTCTCATGCATTCATTATGATGTACAAAGGATCCCAGGATGCTCTCTCAGTTCAGTGAAAGGTAAATCAAAAGAAGTGACATTCACATGTGAAGCATGGAGAGAAATGAAAACCATGAGACTAAAAAAGAGTGTGACCAAAGATACAGAATTCAGTTTATATGTTTGGATTTGCTGGGTCTTTCAACTACACTCCAAAAAGAGTTACACGGATATTAAGACCAGACTGTTTTGCTGTGGAACCTCACTAGGGCACTCTTAATGTCCCTGTTCCTCAGACTATAAATGAAGGGGTTCAGCATGGGGATGACTACAGTGTACCTGACTGAGGCCATCACATCATTCCTGGGGGAAGGCAACAATGCTGATCCAAGGTAAACTCTGATGTCTCTTACATAGAATAAGCAAACAACCGACAAATGAGAGCCACAAGTGGAGAAGGCTCAGTATTTCCCACCTATTGACGGAAATTTCAGAATGGGGGAAGCAATTTTATAGTAAGAAAAAAAGATTCCTGAGATAGGGAGAAAACAAAAATACATGACTATGTTATTGGTGAAGGTTTCAAAGCAAGCAAGACGAAAGAGTTAAGAACGGTCACAGAAGAAACTAGAAATTATTACATCCTTGTAGCAGGTAAGTTTTAACACTATCGAATTGTACAGCTGGGAGTCCAAAAGTTTGATGAAAAATGACATCAAACTAAGAAGCAGCAGAGGCATCAGTTCTGGTGCGGTGACTGATCTGAACTAGACTTGTTGCGATGTATATTTTGCAATATATACAAATGTTAAATCATTATGTTGTACACCTGAAACTAATATAACGTTATGTGCCAATTATATCTCGATTTTGAAAAAAGGCTTCCTCTTTTCAGCAAGAGGTTCAAACTTATGTAGGAACTCTCACTCTGAATGCACACCCTAACCACAATTAAAAAGAAAAATACAGTCACTTTTTTTGACCTCTCATGTCATTGCAGACAAGCTTCCATGGGCTTTGCTAGGCTTCCTCCAGACAGGGAGATATCCATATGAGGAATAAAACTTTTTACAATCTCTTGAATGTGTAGAATTTTCAGCCTCAATATCCAAGCCAAATTTGGGGTGACAGCTCATCCTACTCCTGCAGAGCATTCACTCCACCTGTTGTGATGAGTGGGGTAAGGAGACAAGGACCACTAGCATCAAAAGTGTCTTTTCTTGCTCTGGCTCTGCTGCATGATGGCAAGCTTGCGCTTTGGACAGTGCTGCATTGTGCTGCATTTATTGAGTCTTTCCAATCCTTTCTTAGAGATCTTACTGACCTCGCTTAGAAGTTTCTATATTACTTA
>NW_011889387.1:22025-25719 GCF_000151845.1 Pteropus vampyrus
CATTTTTGTTTGTTCTGCTTTGTTTTGAGTGCCTGCTCTGCACCAGGCATAGTGTAGGTTCTGGGGCTTCAATCAGACTCAGCATTGTCAAAACCAGAAAACTGACTGGCATGATACAACTAACTAGCTACAGATCTTGCACCAGTTTACATGCACTTGTTTTTTCAGTTGTTTGTTCATTTGTTTGAGGTAGGTCTTTGAGATTATATTGCATTTAATTACTTGAATAGATTTGTGTAATCACTATCACCACAGTCAAGAGACAGAACTGTGCCATCACTACATGGAAGTTCCTCATGCTGCCCCCTTATTGTTACTGTTTCCCTTCCCACATCTACCCGCTGGCAACTACTTATGTGTTCTTTATCTCTTTAATTTTGTCATTTTGAGACTGTTCTTTAAATGCAACCATACAGTAAGTAATACGTAGAAACTGGCTTTTTTCACTCAGAATAATATTCTTAAGATCCAGCCAAGTTATTGGGTGTATCAATGATTTGTTCCTTCTTATTGCTGACTAGTATTCCATGGCATGGATGTAACAAATTGTGTTTAACTTTTCACCTGTTGAAGGACATTTGGTTTCTTTTCCATTTTTGGCTATACACATAAAAGCTGCTATGGAAAATAAAGGAAGAAAGAAAGAAATGAGACTAAGTCACTTTCCTGCAGGCATTCTGCCTGCGGTGACCTAGAAAGGGAAGGTTGAGTAGGTTTGTGGTTTATTGATTCCTTTCAATTTTAACATTTTACTTAACTCATTATACCAAGAATGTTATAATTTCACACAAACTTGAGATTTTTTGGCATTTCTTTCTTGCACATCTTCAAAAATCTAATATTTATGCTGACAGCACATCTCAATTTGAAGTAACCACATATCAAGGACTCGATAGCCACATGAACCTAAATTGTATGGAAAGACATTGTCCTGCACACTGCACCCTGGGAATAGATCTCATTGCTCAGATGCACACCTGACTTCACTCTTTTTTCCCCAAGGACTTGGTTTAAATTAAATAAGAATACTGTGCCTCTTTTCTCAATTTTAAAATAACAATAATATGTGCACCCCAACTTGGGGATATCATGCAAATTTAAAATTAAGGCTACATACCACATACCTCTGAGCCTGAGACAAGTAAAATCTCAATAAAGTTTTCTGATAATGTGGTTATTCTCCTTATCCCCATCATGATCACAATCATAGCGTTCGTGATCATTTTGGGATCCCTCTCCTGCTCAGGTATGGTCGATGACTTTGGAAGCTATGAATGGAAGTGGCGAAGAGCAGAAATTTAAACGAGAATTCTGAAATCCCCAACAGAAAAAAAAAGGGAACATAAACTTTATAGGTCTCTGAGCTGAAAATTTGCACACTGATGCTCCCCTGTCTTACCATCTCATTTCTCCTGCTGTCTTGATAGTAAGAAAACAAGTTTCTCCATAATACCTCCTCCAATCACCATCTCCCTGCACTTACTGGTCTGTGTTGTGTCTCTGCAGGGCCATGACCTAAGAGTTTATGTCCACTGCCTTCTTCTGCCTGGAGGTGTTGCCTGCATCAGGAAATTCATGCCTGAGTGTATCCCTCCAGTCCTGAGGAGAGGGCCCCCACAGCCCTCTCCTCAGGACTGGAGGGATACACTCAGGCATGAATTTCCTGATGCAGGCAACACCTCCAGGAGGAAAAGACATGTATGAAGCTTAACTGGGACTGGTAGCATGAAGGGCTGGAGGCACTGGATAATTATTTACTCCTGAGTGGCCTTCAGAGATCAATGCACAGAGCTCATAATTACCCAAATTGGCTCATGTTCTCTCAATCTCAGAGGACTTCCTAACATTAACAGAAGAGGCAAAGGAGAAAAGTGAATGTGCTTAGAAGGGTCTGGGTCTTTCTCTCAGGGGAAAGCTCAGCTGTACACTTCACTTCTGATGTCCAGTTTCAAGGAACTTAACATAAAATGCAGATCTGTTTTCTCTTCAATTTATGACTTTTTGAGTTTGACATCTGCAAATCCATTTATTATCATATAAATTAGGGATAATTTGGTCTTCTCAAGCTAGAATCTGAAACTCCATATTCTCAGTTAATAAAATATTTCTGTCTTTAATGGACCTTTCTGTTTCTCTTTTTTAAAGGATATTTTATAGTTTATGTGTTCGTTTTACTTATTTAAATGACAGACCAAGTTCTGAAATTTCCCTCTCATTGACATATGCTGGATATACTAGAAAACTATGAACTTTTGTGCACTTATGTATATCTTCCTACTTCTCTTAAATAAACTAGAACATGTAGCAAGTATACTCAAGGTGTCAGCTAGGGCTGCAGTCCTCTCAAAATTGGACTGGGTAGAGACCTGTTTCCAAGTCTACTCATTTTGGAAAGATGGAGTTCCTGTGGGCTGTTGATCAGAGGCCTTCCTCAGTTCTTTGTCACAGGGAAGCTCACACATGGCTGTTGGCTCCCATTAGGACAAACAGATAAGTGACAGAGAAACAAAAACCAAGAATATGAAAGCCAGAGGCTTTTCGTACTCTAATTTCAGAAGTGACATCTCATTAGTTTTGCCATGTGTTAGTTGGAAGCAAGTCAGTAGGCCCAGGGCACACTCAATAGGATGGGTCCAAATACAGGAGGTGGAGGTGACTGGGTGCATATTGAAATTTGCCCACCACACAGCCCTTCCCCTCTCTCAGGACATTGCCTCTAAGCACCACAGGACTGGAAAGATGTCTCTCTGCTGCCCAACATAGTCCACAACCCATCACACCACGATGCTCTCAACAAAACTTCTCTGCAGATAAACAAACATATGAGTAGAAATTGCCTCTGATTTGGTGTTTCTGCAGAGGCCAGCATGTTCCTTCAGGACATGCAGTCAGAAAAAGCCAGCATGGTTTCTCTTCCATCACCAGAGTCCCTACTTTGATATCACACCCATCTGCAACCATCTGTGCCCAAATTCAACAACTGTCCCCAGTGGCTTCTGATTTCTGGTCTTTAAGAAGACCTCATCCTATTCCAGGATGTTTTATTTTTACTTACTTCGTGTTCACCAATCCTAAAATTTTAATAATTGTCCTCGAGGCTCTTTTCAGTCTTCCAGTTTTTTCATTCGATAAACTGAGTTCATGTGGGAATGACAATAGTTTGCAACCTGCTACATTCTAGCCACACAGTCCTCCTGGCTCAGAGGACTCTGAATGAGGAATTTAGCAACTGGATTGTCATTAACTGATATGAAGGAACTGTGACAAGATGGTGCAGTAGTAGATCCCAGCTCTGTTTCCCCTCAAAGATCAACAATTAGTTGGCTACTCGTGATCAAAAACTGCCTTGGGAAAGCTCAGCAGTCCACTTGGGAAGTTTCAGCAATGCCGTGGAACAAAACACCTGAGAATCACCACACAATGGAAAAAGAAAAACAGCTTCACACATCATCCCACCACCCAGGCCGGCACTATGTAGCACCAGGAGGAAATTCCACAGCTACAGAAAGGTGTTACCCTCATGGGAAAGGGAAAGTAGTTTGCGAGCAGCTTTCCCAGCTTTTTAGTGGGGTACAGGAAAGACCTATTTCTGCTTCACTCAACCCAGAGGACGGCAAAGCTTAAACATAAACACACAGCTAAACACAAGGAAGAGGAGCAGGGACTACCAGTATCAGCCACAATAGGACATAGG
>NW_011889387.1:26448-29919 GCF_000151845.1 Pteropus vampyrus
GCATTCATTATAATGTACAAGGATCCCAGGATGCTATCCCAATTCAGTGAAAGGTAAATAAAAAGAAGTTACATTCATATGAGAAGCATGAGGAGGAATGAAAACCATGAGCCTAAAACAGAATGTGACCAAGGATACAGTATTCAGTTTACATGTTTGGTTTTGCTGGGTTTTCCAACCACACTCCGAAAGATTTACACGGATATGAAAAACACACTGTTTTGCTGTGAAGACTCCCTAGGGCACTCTTAATGTCCCTGTCCCTCCGACTATAAATGAAGGAGTTCAGCAAGGGGGTGACTACAGTGTACATGACTGAGACCACCACAACTTTCTACCACATCCTGGGGGAAAGAAACATTGCCGATCCAAGGTAAACTCCAATGCCTGCTCCATAGAATAAGCAAACAACAGACAGGTGAGAGCCACAGGTGGAGAAGGCTCTCTGTACTTCCCACCTGTTGACGGATCTCTCAGAAACAATTTTATAGTAAGAGACAAAGATTCCTGAGATAGGGAGAAAACCAGAAATAAAGCCATCAAAATACATGACTATGTTATTGGTGAAGGTGTCAAAGCAGACAAGACAAAGGAATTGAGAAGGGTCACAGAAGAAATTAGAAATTTTTCATCTTTGAAGTAGGTAAATTGTAACATTATCAAATTGTGCAGCTGGGAGTCCAAAAGACTGACTAAAACGAAGAAGCAGCAGAGGCATGGGTTCATGATGACTGATTAGTGCAGAGGGTGGCAGATGGCCACAAAGCGGTCATAGTCCTTTGCAGTCCGAAGCATACTATCCATACATCCAAAAAGGATCAAAAAAGACATCTGAGTCAGGCAGCCCCCATAGGAGATGACTCTGTTGTGAGTTTGGATGTCCACGATCACCTTTGGGACAGTGGTAGAGATAAAACAGATGTCAGCCATGGAAAGGTTGGAGAGAAGGAAGGACATGGGATTGCAATTCTCTTACTTCACCTACTGAAGGTAATTCAGATTCATTATTTTGGCAGTTCACACTACAATTTGAGGAAAAATGCAAATAGAAGAATGTAAATACACCTGGGCAGTTTTCTCACCTTCAAAATCAAGATAATAATTTAAACTACCATATACTATTATTGTAAAAAAACTTTTTTGATACTTTATTTTATTTTATTTTAATTAAGTTTATTGGGGTAACTTTGGATAATACAATTACATAATTTTCAGGTGTACATTATAATTTGACATCTGTATATTCTACTGTCTACTACCCAAAGTCCAGTTTCCTTCAGCTACCATATTTGATTCCCTTTACCCACTTCACCCTCCCCCTACACCCCATATTGACCCCCTTTACCCCGCCTACCTCCTCCCTCCTCTCCCATTCCCTAAGGTCTACTAACTACTAGACTATAGTTCATGTCCATGAGTCTCTCTTTGTTTGTCCTGTTCACTTGTTGCTTTTAGGTTTATACCCCACATATAAGTGATATCACATGATTTTCAACTTTTTCTTCTGGCTTATTTCACTTAGCATGATTATGTCGAGGTCCATTCATGTTGTCGCAAATGGTAGTATTTCATCTCTTCTTATGGCTGAGCAATATTCCATTGTATATATGTACCACAGCTTCTTTAGCCAGTCATCTATCGTAGGACACTTCAGTTGCTTCCATGTCCTGGTCACTGTAAATAATGCTGCTATAAACCTCAGTGTGCAAATATCTTTCCAGATATGGGTTTTCAAGCCTTTCGGGTAAATACCTAGTAGAAGGATTGCTGGATGATATGGTAGATCAATTCTTAGTTTTTTGAAGAACCTTCATACTGTTTTCCATAGTGGCTGTACCAATTTTCAGTCCCACCAGCAGTGTAAGACAGTTCCTTTTTCTCTGCATCATCTCAGCATTTATAATTACTTGTCCTGTTGATGATAGCTATCTGACAGGTGTGAGATGTCATCTCATTGTGGTTTTGATTTGCATTTCCCTAATAGCTAGCAATGCTGAGCATCTTTTCAAATCTTTGTTGGCCATTTGTATGTCCTCTAGGGAGAAGTGTCTCTTCAAGTCCTCAGCCAATTTTTTGATTAGATCATTTGTTTTTTGTTGGTATTGAGTTGTATGAGTTCTTTGTATATTTTTGATATTAGGTTCTCATCAGAAATGTTGCTTCCAAAAATATTTTCCCATTCAGATGGTTTTTCATTTACCTTGTTGATCATTTCTTTTTCTGAGCAGAAGCTTTGTAGTTTGATGTAGGCCCATTCATTAATTTTAGTTTCTACTTCCCTTGCCTTTGAGGTCAAATTCATAAAATCCTCTTTAAGTTCCAGGTCCTTGAGTTTTGTTCCTATGTTTTCTTGAATGCATTTTATAGTTTCAAGTCTTATATTCAGGTTCTTAATCCATTTTCAGTTAATTTCGGTGTTTGGTGAAAGACCCTGGATGTCTTTTAAACTAAAGCTACATAAGTTCCAGTTGCAGAGGTTCCTCTTCAGCATATCTGGAGTAGGAGCTGAACATTTGCATATAAGCTCCCAGATGATGCAGACATACTGGTCCAGAGCCCAGTGAGGGAGTTCGAAAAAAAAAAAGAGATTAATGATAAAAAGTTTTATAGACCTTGGCAAAGAGTTCAGATTTTAGTTTAGAAGTAACACAAAATGACTGGAAGTTTTTAGGTAGAGAAGTCACAAGTTCTGATGACACCTAAAAAATCGATCTGGCTTCTGTGAAAAGGGAGACACAGGGAATATTTGGAAGCCATTTATAACACTCTTGCAAGAGCAAAATGTTTATATGAGCTCTTTTTGAAGAATGGTGAAAGCAAATCATATAACTAAGACAGCGTTGTTCAGTTAATTTAATTGCTTGGATATGGGATAAAGGAGAAATGAAACTACAATGACAAGATTCTATGGTGACCTAGTGACCTAGAAAAGATTAAATTTCAATTTCTGAGAATCTGAGCAGCTGCATGCTAGTGGATTTTGACAGTGGAAACAAGAAGAAAGTTAAGTAGTGTGTCTGCCAGCCTACAGTGAAAGGTCTTTCTACTATTTGGTGTCTCCCATCTGTGTATCTCTTTATTGTAATGGACAAGCCTTGGAATATTCCTCAGTTCATCAGAAACCTGCTCTTTCCAGAAGACCAGGAGCATCCTTACTGTTAAACACTGATTGTCCCTGAGCTCAATGCCTCCAAAACCTAATGAACAGAGAAATCAGAGGACCCGGATCAAACTTGTACCCAAAATCAGGGGCAGGCACGTGCTTATGATTGGACCATAGGACCTCTAGAAATTTGAAGATGTTGGCAGAGTCCAAATAAATTATCATTCTTATAACTTATTTATTTATACCCCTTGGGGTTTAATATGTTAAAATAAACATTTTTAAGTATAATTCTCAAGTAGATTTGATCTTATTATTTCAAACTCTGCAGTTCCTTTCTATCAAACATCTCTCAGTCTGGATTTCTA
>NW_011889387.1:30494-31636 GCF_000151845.1 Pteropus vampyrus
TCTCACAGTGTGGACAGGAGGCTGTACAAGATTTAACTCACAAGGAATGGACAACAAGAAGATTGACATATAGGACCTTTCAAATCTTGCCCTATTGTTCTTCTTTTCACTAGTTCTAATTTGCTCTAAAAAAACTATCATTATAAGTATAAACTGTCCCAATCTGTGACTCATAGTGATAAGTTATTGAACCTGAAGAATTTCCCTCAGTTTGAATGTTCTAAAAAGTTATTCTAAAAAATTACTAAATGTGTGGGAGTCCCTAAACTTGTAGTTAACTGGTCTCAAGTGAGTGTGGCCTTGGGGACTTCTGAGATTGTAGCTGGTGTCTAAAATAAGGAGATCTTGAATGATCTATTCACACAGACTCTGTGGTTTGGTAAACTCTTTAGAGCAAGGACAAGCATTCAGTAAAAAGTAAATCAAAAGAAGTGACATTCATGCATGCAGCATGGAGAAGAATGGAAACCATGAGACAAAAAAGGAATGTGACCAAGGGCACAGTTTTCAGTTTACATGTTTGGTTTTGCTGGGTTTTCCAAACACACTCTAAAAAGAGTTACATGGATATTAAGACCAGACATTTTGCTGTGGAGCCTCCCTAGGGCATTCTTAATGTCCCTGTTCCTCAGGCTATAAATGAAGGGGTTCAGCATGGGGGTGACTACAGTGTACATAACTGAGGCCACCACATCATTCCTCGGGGAAGGCAACAATGCCGATCCGAGGTAAACTCCAATGCCTGTTCCATAGAATAAGCAAACGACTGACAGGTGAGAGCCACAGGTGGAGAAGGCTCTGTACTTCCCACCTTTTGATGGAACTCTCAGAATGGAGGAAACAATTTTATAGTAAGAGACAAAGATTCCTGAGATAGGGAGAAAACCAGAGATAAAGCCAACAAAATACATGACTAGGTTATTGGTGAAGGGGTCAAAGCAGGCAAGACGAAGGAGTTGAGAAGGATCACAGAAGGAATTAGAAATTTTTACGTCCTTGAAGCAGGCAAGTTGTAACACTATCAAATTATGAAGCTGGGAGTCCAAAAGGCTGATGAAAAATGACAACAAAACTAAGAAGCGGCAGAAGCATGGGTTCATGATGACTGAGTAGTGCAGAGGGTTGCAGATGGCCACAAACCG
>NW_011889387.1:34231-35318 GCF_000151845.1 Pteropus vampyrus
TGATGGGCAATACTCTGAGTGCTATCTCACAGTGTGGACAGGAGGCTGTACAAGATTTAACTCACAAGGAATGGACAACAAGAAGATTGACATATAGGACCTTTCAAATCTTGCCCTATGTGTTCTTCTTTTCACTAGTTCTAATTTACTCTAATAAAACTACCATTGTAAGTATAAACTGTCCCAATCTGTGACTCATTGTGATAAGTTATTGAACCTGAAGAATTTCCCTCAGTTTGAATGTTCTAAAAAATTATTCTAAAAAATTACTAAATGTGAGGGAGTCCCTAAACTTGTAGTTAACTGGTCTCAAGTGAGTGTGGCCCTGGGGACTTCTGAGATTGTAGCTGGTGTCTAAAATAAGGAGATCTTGAATGATCTATTCCCACAGACTCTGTGGTTTGGCAAACTCTTTAGAGTAAGGACAAGCATTCAGTAAAAAGTAAATCAAAAGAAGTGACATTCATGCAGCATGGAGAAGAATGGAAATCATGAGACAAAAAAGGATTGTGACCAAGGGCACAATTTTCAGTTTAAATATTTGGTTTTGCTGGGTTTTCCAAACACACTCTAAAAAGAGTTACATGGATATTAAGACCAGACTTTTTGCTGTGGAGCCTGCCTAGGGCACTCTTAATGTCCCTGTTCCTCAGGCTATAAATGAAGGTGTTCAGCATGGGGGTGACTACAGTGTACATAACTGAGGCCACCACATCATTCCTCGGGGAAGGCAACAATGCCGATCCGAGGTAAACTCCAATGCCTGTTCCATAGAATAAGCAAACGACTGACAGGTGAGAGCCACAGGTGGAGAAGGCTCTGTACTTCCCACCTTTTGATGGAACTCTCAGAATGGAGGAAACAATTTTATAGTAAGAGACAAAGATTCCTGAGATAGGGAGAAAACCAGAGATAAAGCCAACAAAATACATGACTATGTTATTGGTGAAGGGGTCAAAGCAGGCAAGACGAAGGAGTTGAGAAGGGTCACAGAAGGAATTAGAAATTTTTACATCTTTGAAGCAGGCAAGTTGTAACACTATCAAATTATGAAGCTGAGAGTCCAAAAGGCTGATGAAAAATGACA
>NW_011889387.1:35368-35675 GCF_000151845.1 Pteropus vampyrus
CAAGTTGTAACACTATCAAATTATGAAGCTGAGAGTCCAAAAGGCTGATGAAAAATGACAACAAAACTAAGAAGCGGCAGAAGCATGGGTTCATGATGACTGAGTAGTGCAGAGGATTGCAGATGGCCATCGCAGTCAGAAGCATGCCATCCATACATCCAAAAAGGATCAAAAAAGACATCTGAGTCAGGCAGCCCCCATAGGAGATGACTCTGCCGTGAGTTTGGATGTCCATGATCATCTTGGGGACGGTGGTAGAGATAAAACAGATGTCAGCCATGGAAAGGTTGGAGAGAAAGAAGTACAT
>NW_011889387.1:36682-38175 GCF_000151845.1 Pteropus vampyrus
CATAGTAAAACATGAAGGTCTTTTATTGTACAATGTGATGATTTAATACATATATACACTGTGAAAAGATTACCACAGTCAAGTTAATATTACATCCATCACTTCATATAGTTATCTGTGTGTTTGTGCAACTGTGTGTGTTTGTGTGTGTGTGGTAACTCCTAAGATCTACTCTCTTAACAGATTTCAAGTATGCAATACAGTGTTATTAACTATAGTCCCCATGTTGTACCTTAGTTCTCCAGAAGTTATTCATCTTATAACTGAAAGTTAGTGCTCTAACCAACAGCTTCCCATTTCCTTCACCCCAGCCCCTTACAACCATAGCTCTACTCTCTGATTCTATCAGTTAGATTTTCTTGGATTCCACATATAAGTGAGATCATACTAGTCTTTCTGTGACTGACTTATTTCTGTAAACATAATATCCTCCAGGTTTATCTATAAGATCTCAAATGGCAGTTTCCTTCTTTTTATGGCTGAATAATATTCCATTGTGTGTATATGTAGATAGATGATAAATAGATAAATAGATGATAGATAGGTGATATACAATTGATTGATTTATAGATGATAGATGATTGATTGATGGATGGATGGATGGATGATAGATAGATGATAGATAGATAGATAGATGTATAGATAGACAGATAGATAGATAGATAGATAGATGATAAATAGATAGATAGATAGATAGATAGATAGATAGATAGATAGATAGATAGATGATAGATAGTTAGATGATAGATAGATAGATAGATGATAGATAGAGATAACATTTGCTTTATCTAGTCTTCTGTCAACAGATACTCTAGTTGGTTCCAAATCTTTCCTATTGTGAATAATACTGCAATGAACATGGAAGAGCAGATACCTCTTTGAGATATTGATTTCATTTTCTTCACAGATATACACAGAAATGGCATTGCTGGACATATCTTAGTTCTATTTTTTTATTTTACATTTTTAATTAAATTGATATGGATGACATTGGTTATTAAAATTATATGTTTTAAGCATACAGTTCAATAATACATCATCTATATTGCATTTTGTGTTCACCACCTAAAGTCAAATCTTCCATCACCATAAAGTTGATCCCCTTTACCCTTATCTACCTCGCTGCTCCCTCCTTCACCTCTGATAACCATTATACTGGTGTTTCTGTCTATGAGTCTTTGTTTGTTTGTATTTTTCATCTGTTGCTTTAGTTTTATATCCCACTTATGAGTGAAATCATAAAGTTCTCAATTTTTTCTGTCGAACTTATTTTGCTTAGCATGATAATATCAAGATCCATCCATGTTCTTTTTTCTCAGGATTGCTTTGGCTATTTGGGGCCTTTAATGATTTCATACAAATCTGAAGATTGTTTGTTCTATTTCTTTAAAAAATACCATTAGTATTATCATGCTAAGCAAAATGAGTCAGACAGAAAAAGAGAACGATATGATTTCACTTATATGTGGAATATAAAACTGAAAGGAACAAAC
>NW_011889387.1:39405-41251 GCF_000151845.1 Pteropus vampyrus
AGAACAGCAATCCTTTCTAACTCATTCGATATCTCCTTAACAGGAAGATTTGGTAAAGATAACAAACAAAAAGAAAACTATAAACTAATTTCTCTGATTGATACACGTGCAAAAATTCTAAACAAAATACAGCAAATTGAATACAACTATACATTAAGAGCTTATGCCAAACAATCAAGAAGGCTTCATTCCAGGGGTTCAAGGGTGGTTGAACATGCACAAATTAATCAATGGAATAGACTACATAAAGAAAATAAAAGATAAAATCATATGATAATAGTAATGGAGGCAGAAAAAGCATTCGATAGCATACAGCATACATTTATATTAGTTCTCTTTTACTTAGTAATTTTTAATTTTTAAAGAACTTCCATACTTTTCCTTGTAATGTCTGTACCAATATTCATTCCCAGTAACAGTGCCCATGGGTTCCCTTTTCTCCACATCCTTGCCAACACTCGTCTTTTCTTTTTTATAATAGTTATTCAATTAACTATAAGATGCGTTATAATGTGATTTGCCTTTTCCTGATGGTTAGTTATGTCAAGGACCTTTTTCTATGTCTGTTGGTTTCTTTTTTTCTGGTCATAACACGTCTTATTTACAGTTGAGGAGTTTAGCACCAGGGGAAGCTCCACAGCCAGTTTTAAGACCCAGATTTCTTACCTAACTAACCGATTTTCATGTCAATCCTTTATGATACATGGATTGCAATTCTCTTATTTCAGCTACCTGAAGGTGATTTATTTACATTATTTTGGCAATTCACACTGTGATTTGAAAAAAAAATGCAAATAGAACAAAGTAAATGCACCTGGGAAGTTTCCTCATCTTTAAAATTAAGATAATAATTGAACCTACCATATAGAATTATTGTAAGCAAACTTTTTTTGATATTTATTGATTAATTTTTTAAATTAAGATTATTAGGGTAACATTGGTTCATACAATTATATAATTTTCAGGTGTACATTATAATTTGGCATCTGTATATTCTACTGTGTGTCTACCGCCCAAAGTCCACTTTCCTTCAGCTACTATATTTGATCCCCTTTACCTACTTCACCCTCCTTCTGGCCCCTTATATTTCACCCCCTTTACCCCATCAACCTCCCCACTCCTCTCCCACTCCTTATCATTTGGTAACCACTAGACTATAGTCCATGTCCATCAGTCTCTTTGTTTGTCCTGTTCATTTGTTGCTTTTAGCTTTATATCCCACATATAAGTGATATCACGTGAAATTCAACCTTTTCTGTCTGATTTACTTCACTTAGCATGATTACCTCGAATTCCATACATGTTGTAGCAAATGGCAGTATTTCATCTCTTCTTATGGCTGAGTAATATTCCATCGTATATATGTACCAAAGCTTCTTTAGCCAACCATCTATGATAGGACACTTCGGTTGCTTCCATATCCTGGCCACTGTGAATAGTGCTGCTATGAACATTGGAGTGCAAATATCTTTTTGCATATGGGTTTTCAAGTCTTTGGGGTAAATACCCAGGAGAGGGATTGCTGGATTATATGGTAGATTAATTCTTAGTTTTTTGAGGAACCTCCATACTGTTTTCTATAATGGCTGTACCAATTTGCAGTCCCATCAGCAGTGTATGATGGTTCCTTTTTCTCCTCTTGCTCTCCAGCATTAGTTATTGCTTGTCCTGTTGATTATAGCTATTCTAACAGGTGTGACATGACATACCATTGTAGCATTTCCCTAATAGCTAGTGATGTTGAGCATCTTTTCAAATTTTTGTTGGCCATGTTTCTGTCTTCTAGGGAGAAGTGTCTGTTAAGGTTCTCTGCCCTTTTTTTGATTGGATCATTTCCTGTTTTGTC
>NW_011889387.1:41951-44625 GCF_000151845.1 Pteropus vampyrus
GCTACATGTTAGTGGATGTTGACAGTGGAAACAAGAAGAAAGTTAAGTAGTGTGTCTGCCAGCATGCAGTGAAAGGTCTTTCCAGTATTTGGAGTCTCCCATCTGTTTCTCTTTATTGTAAAGGACAAGCCTTGGAAAACTCCTCAGTTCTTCTGGAACTTGCTCTTCCCAGAAGGACAGGAATATCCTTACTATTAAACACTGATTGTCCCTGTACTCAATGCCTCCAAAAACCTAACGATCAGAGGAATCAGTGGACATTGATCAAACTTGTACCCAAAATCAGGGGCAGGTACGTGCTTACGATTGGACCATAGGTCTTCTAGAAATTTGAAGAGGTTGACAGAGGCCAAATAAATTATCATTCTTAAGTCATATTTATTTATACAACCTGTGATTTAATATTTTAAAATAAACATTTTGAAGTATAATGCTCACATAGATTTTATGTTACCTTTTTATATCAAATTCTACACTTCCTTTCTATCAAACATCTCTAAGTCTGGATTTCCATGTTCATTCAGATTTTCTTTGAGGACCTCCAGACTGTTCCCAAATTTTTCAATTCCTCTCCTTGAATTTTCCTATCACTGAGTCCAGCATTAGCTTTGTAATGTATGGAATATTGCTGACAATTCAAAGAACTACCTTAAGACCGTCTTTAAAATCTCAAAATAATTTTATTACTCCTCACGAAGCAGACTCTGAGTGAGTCGCATGCAGGATGTTTACCAGGCAATGCTCCTGGAATCAACACCTGTGCAAGTGCAGATGTTTTTAAGGAATTTGGCCTCACCTAAAAAAATATATGGCCTTTGTCACAGTTCCTGGAAGGTAACATTTAACCTTGAAATTTCTTTAAAACTCATGAAGCTGTAGTTTGCAAGTGAGTGGTTGTTCATGATGGACCCCTGGACCATACCTGATAGTCTGTGCAAACGAGATGACTCAAAGGGCAGACTGGCCATTCCAAAAACGTCAACCACATTGGTTGGAGCTCTAGTCAAAGTGATACCTGCCCAAACTTTTCAGAGAGAGACTGGAAATTAAGATCAATCAAATGAAAAGTAATTTAATTAGTTACACATACATAATGAAGCCTCAATCAAATCTCTGGACACTGAAGTTCAGGTTAGCTACCTGAAGGGCAAAACTCTGAGTGCTGTCTCACAGTATGGCCAGGAGGCAGTAAGAGATCTAGACTCACAGGGAGAGGACAACAAGAGGATTTACATACGGGACCTTCCAAATCTTGCCCGATGTATTCTTCTATGGCTAGTTCTAATTTGTATTCTGTTGCTATAATAAAACTGTGATCATAAGTATAAAATGTCCCAGATTCTGTGACTCATTCTGATGAATTATTGAACCTGAGGGAGTTCTTTCAGATTAAGTATTTCTAAAAAATTATTGAATGTGACGGAGTGCCTGAATGTGTAGCTAACTGGTCTAAAGTGAGGGTGGCCCTGGGGACTTCTGAGACTGTGGCTGGCGTCTGAAGTAAAGAGATCTTGAAGGGTCTATTACCTCAGACTCTGTGGTTTGGCAAACTCTTCATAGCAAGGAAGAGCAGTGGAAAACGTCAAATCAAGTTGAAGCCCATCAAAGGCCTCCTAAAGTCAGCAGGGAACTCTGGCTCTAGGATGATCCTTTAGAGTTGGCTGGATTTGGGATAAGGAGCCAAACGTCACTGGGCGTGGGCTTCCCCAGAAGGAGGCATGATGATGGCTGTCTGCAGCTGAGGCAGATCTATGGGGGATGATGCTGAGGGCTAAGTGGTACATGCAACATCTGGACAAACAGGACCCTCAATCCAAACAGTAGACCTTTTTTATCATGGTAAAATAACATAACATAAAGTTTTTCATCTTGACCATTTTTATGTGTACGATTCAGTACATTTTCAGTGTTATGCAACCGTCATCATCATTCATCTCCAAAACTCTTTTTATCTTGCATATATAAAACTTTATTTCCCCATTAAACACTAATCTCTATTTCCTCTTTTCTCAACTCCTAGCAACCACTATTCTATTTATGTCCCTATGAATTTGACTACTTTAGATGGCTCATATAAGTGGAATAATACACTATTTATCCTTTTATGTCTGGCTATTTAATTGACTAGGGAGATTTTAGAATGGGAAGGAGAATTATCGGGAAAATTGGGAATCCTCTTTGCTTGGGAATCATACATCCCAGGTTTCCTAAGAAAGTTTCAGATGACAATTTCTTCTAACTCATTATTAATACCGTTCCATTTCAATTTCAAAACACCCTGGCTTAGACAGAATTAAATAGTCATCCTATTTGAACAAGAATCTGACCAACATAATGAAAGAGCAAAAATATTAATGTGTTGGTTCTTAAAGTATGGTTTAGAGCCTACTAGCAATTAGAGAAAAATCATGAGAAAACTACTGAAAGACTAAGTAAGAGAGAGAAAGATCTGTAATTATTTTACAAAGATAGAAACAAGACCGCTTATGACCAAGAGTCCTGGGTAATGCATAAAGAATGTGAGAAGGGCGTACTGATGTACTGCACATAATCCTGGAGTGGCCATGACTTAAGTGGAAAGTTTAGAATAATCTCCCAATTTCATTACAGCTACATGAAGAGAAAAAACTGTGTAAACAGAAAGAGGAGAGCCATATAGATACATATGCACTAT
>NW_011889387.1:44675-45672 GCF_000151845.1 Pteropus vampyrus
AAACAGAAAGAGGAGAGCCATATAGATACATATGCACTATATGACTGCAGAGTCAGAAAGTCCTTGTTGCACCTGTTTGATTTTGCTGCTTTTCCAGTTCTATGAACTAAAAAAGATAGCACAGGTATTGAGATTAGGCTATTTTTTTTTTATAATCTTCCACAGTGCACTCTAGGTTCCTCCAGATATAGATGAAAGAATTCAGCATGGTGTAACCACAGTATGCATCACCAAGGTCACTGCATCCTTCTTTAGGAAAGATGAGGCAACTGAACTGAGGTACACTCCAAAACCTGTTCCATAAATTAAGCAAACAACTGAGAGGTGAGAACATCAGGTGGAAAGGTTTTATTTTCTCATCTGGTGATGGGACTCTCAGAATGGAGGAAACGATTTTGTAGTAAGAGAAAAAGATCCCTGAGAGTCGTACACCACCAAAGGTGGCCCAAATAAATTAGGTTAATATGTTATTGGTGGAGGTGTCATTACAGGCAAGCTTGACAAGTTGAAGAGGGTTACAAGACAATGAGAGATTTCCACATCTGCACAGAAGGTAGGCTGTGATATCATCAAGTAGTGCTGCTGGGAGTTCAAAACGCTGATGAAAAATGACAGCAGGACCAAAAAGCTGTAGAAACAGGGGTTCAGGATGACCAGATAGTGTAAGAGTTGCCAAATGGCCACCAACTTGTCACAGGTCATCAGGGCCAGGAGTAGACTGTCCAAACATGCAAAAGAGAAGGCAATCTGAGTTAGGCAACCAGCATTGGTGATGGATTTCCTGTATCTCTGCAGGTTCAACAGCATCTTGGGGACTACAGTTGTGCTGAAACTGATGTCAGCCAAGGACTAATTGGAAAGGAAGAAGTACATATGGGTGTAGAGGTGGGAGTCAGAGATGACAACCAGGATGATGAATAGATTCCTGACTCACCAGGTTCATGGATAGGAAAAGCCCAAAGAGAAGAGGCTGCAGTTCTGGACCATCTGAGAGTCT
>NW_011889387.1:46897-48861 GCF_000151845.1 Pteropus vampyrus
TTTTTTTCTTTGGGATTTGCCCAGTTCATCTGTGAATTAGCAGAATGGACCAAGTGGCTTGCAGGGACCTTTACTGCATGACTATTGTACATCTTAGGATTTTCTATGAATAGTAATGAATTTTCCAGCGCATTTTGTATAACCTGAATATGGAAACATCATTCCTTATACAAAATGGCAATTTTCATGTGGCTCTATCATGAAAATTCTATTGCTAGCCAGACTTCAGGGATCTTTCTGATTTTACACCTTGGCAGTCAGAGCATGTAGGTGATTTTGTCTGACTTTTCTATTGGGAAAACAAGTACAGGTAATTAATTGTAAAGTTGCACGGGTATCAAGTTTTTATAACTCACACAATTATGTGTTTATATCTCTAGGAGATTCTCACCTCTGTGACATTAAGAGGGGCATAATAATGTTCTTAGCAGTGTCATTAAAAAATAAAAAATAAAATAAAGATTATCCCTCAGGTAATATTATGCATCATTTAAAGTTTTGAATAGATGTATGACATCCACACAGAGCCTTAAAGCACAATGCTGTAGTAAAAGAGAACTCAGAAAACAGTATGCGCAGCATGAGAGTTTTTAGGTAAATATTCAAGAGAATAGTTTGTGAATATATGCATCAATAAGAATATTATAAAAACAATGAAAGGAAAATGCATCCTCCAAATTCATGACAGCATTCGCCTTTGGACAACTAAAGTGCAGGAAAAGAAGACCATAGGGATAGCAAACAAAGAACAAAAACAAAAACAAAACTCTCAGGTTTTATCAATAATAAATATGAGTTCTAAAGCAAGGATTATCAAGGATTTATATTTTAATATGGGTAGTGGGTGACAATGGTACCGATAATAATTGATAAAATTAGTACAACATTAATTAATTGCCTGGCAATATTTCTCTACCCTGGCTATAAGTTAGTATGCTCAAAGGACTTATGTGGAGAGATTCTAATTTAATTGGTTCTGGGCTATAACCAGAATGACAGTCCATGTTGGAAAGCACTATGTGAAAACCATGTTGCCTGTGCTCTGCTTCTGAAATCCAAAGAACAGCCTATTCAGCATTTAACAGATTGTTTTTGTTCTCGGCCAAGCAAAGTATATGCTCTAGGGGATCAGAAATGAATTAGGCTCAGCTGTCTCCCTCTAGGCATTCAGAATCTACCTTTGTAAGGACAAAATAACTGAAACTTTCCACATTGGTGCCCTCTCATCTGTTCGTCCCAACTCTCTAGTTTGTCATGATGGTGAGAAAACAATGCTCCTGACAGTCCCTTCTCTATCCTTCATCTCCATGGTCCTCAGTGGGCTGTTCTATTTCTGCTAGAATATGGCCAAGGAGTGAGAATCCACTGCCCGTGTCCTGCCTGGCAAGCGATGAAGGTTCAGGCTCCTTCCCCAGGTCTGGCGTGAAGCTAAGTTAGTCATTGGCATCCTGATGCAGTGATTGTTAGAGCAGAGGACTCGGATGTGAAGCTCATTGGACTTAAGAGGGGGACCCAAAGGGCTGAAGAAACAAGCCAATTATCTATTACTGCATAGCCTTAAGAGCCCAATGCACAGAACTCACAATTAGCAAAAGTGGTCCATGTTATCCGAAACTCTGAGGACTTGCTGTTATTAATAGAAGAGGAAAAGGGGAAAGGGAATGTACTTTCAAGATTGTGGGCCCTTCCACTTCTTAGGAGAAAGCTCGTATGTACGCCTCACGTAGAACTCTAAGTTGCAGGGATTTTATAAACCAGACAATTTTTTTCAATAAAAAAATCAGCGTGTAACTTGTATGTCTGCGAATTCACTGAATTAATTATTCCATGTAGGATTAATTGTGTTTTCTATACCAAGAATATGCTATAATTTCTATGTTTTTATTTAAGGTTGTTCTGTCATAGAATTTTTTTTTCCCCAATAGTCCTGCTTTGGGGTTTTGAGTTTTAAGTGTTAACGATAT
>NW_011889387.1:48911-53058 GCF_000151845.1 Pteropus vampyrus
AAGGTTCAGGCTCCTTCCCCAGGTCTGGCGTGAAGCTAAGTTAGTCATTGGCATCCTGATGCAGTGATTGTTAGAGCAGAGGACTCGGATGTGAAGCTCATTGGACTTAAGAGGGGGACCCAAAGGGCTGAAGAAACAAGCCAATTATCTATTACTGCATAGCCTTAAGAGCCCAATGCACAGAACTCACAATTAGCAAAAGTGGTCCATGTTATCCGAAACTCTGAGGACTTGCTGTTATTAATAGAAGAGGAAAAGGGGAAAGGGAATGTACTTTCAAGATTGTGGGCCCTTCCACTTCTTAGGAGAAAGCTCGTATGTACGCCTCACGTAGAACTCTAAGTTGCAGGGATTTTATAAACCAGACAATTTTTTTCAATAAAAAAATCAGCGTGTAACTTGTATGTCTGCGAATTCACTGAATTAATTATTCCATGTAGGATTAATTGTGTTTTCTATACCAAGAATATGCTATAATTTCTATGTTTTTATTTAAGGTTGTTCTGTCATAGAATTTTTTTTTCCCCAATAGTCCTGCTTTGGGGTTTTGAGTTTTAAGTGTTAACGATATATGTTTTTGTTATTTTGAATGACAGCCAAAGTTCTAAATTTGTTTTGTAGAATTTATGTATGTTGTTACATTAGACAACCATCTATTTTGACATATCAAATTGACAATTTTCCTAAATCCTACGGGGGGTTTCACGGATGTCTGTATTCTAAATGTAAGACTGTAGTCATCTCACGTCTTGAATGGAAGAGGATCTAATTTCAAGCTCTCGCACGTGGCTTTGGCAGGATTCAGTTTCTCATGGGCAAGTGACCATAGGCATCCCTCAGTTTCTTGCCACCTGAGCTTCCCCATTGGGCAGCTGATAACATGACAGCTCTCTTCCACCAGAGAGAGCTGGTGAGAGAATAGAAGACGGCTGATAGAAGACTGAGTTGATTTATATAATAACTTTGGAGTGACATACCAATATTTTTTTTAAAAAATTTTAATATCAAATATACTGGGGTGACATTGGTTAATAAAATCATAGAAGTTTCAAGTGTACAATTCAATAATATGTAGAATGTATATTGCACCATGTGTTCACCACCCAAAATTAAATTTCCATCCGTCACTATGTATTTCACCCTCTTTACCCTTTTCCACATCTTCCACTTCCCCCTTTCCCTCTGATAACCTCTAAACTGTTGTCTATTTCTATGAGTTTTTGTTTGCTTGTCTTGTTCTTTTGTTGCTTTCACTCTTCTATCTCACATTTAAGTGAATTCACATCATCATAAACTTTTTCTGATATAATTTCACTTAACATGATAGTCTCAAGATCCCATGTGGTCTACCAGTTAGGTCTACCAGGTTTTTCCCCATATTTTTTGACATTTTTATTCATTGCATGTAAGTTTCAAGGCCCAATCCTCATAGAGATGGGTATATACATGGGCATGTAGAAAAGAGGTAGGGTATATTGGAAACATCTGAGAAGCTGCTCAGCACAAAAACCTCAGTCTCCATCAGGAATTTGGACTCTAGGCACAACAAGACACTAGAGATGTCTCTCTGCTTTCTTGCATAGTCCTCAAATCTTCACATCACCACCTTCTTAAAAAAATGTCTTTACTAGAAAGGAACTGACACATGGAAGAACTTGCTCTGTTTTAGATATTTCTGCAGACCCTAGCTTGCTGTTTCCGGCCACATCAAGAAAAGAAGTCTCCATGGTTTCTTTTATACCAATGGAGTTCTTTCATCTTTGCCGAGAGAAGCCACGGCCATTTCAGGATCAATTCAACAAGTGACTCTAGAATCTTCTGATTTCTGCTCAACTAGTAAGAGCTTATCCCGGCCATTCTTATATTTTCTTCATTACCTTTGTATTTTAACTGTTGAAGTCTCTTTTTAACTGCGGTTTGGCTTATGTAATGAAACAAAGTGGGACATATGGGAATCATGGTTTCAACAACCTTAGTGTCTAATCTCTACAGTCTTCCTGAGTCAGGTGTCTATGTATTAGGAACATGGAGACTAATTTCTTGTTAACCGATATGAAGAAAAAGCGACTACTTACCCAGTTAAATCAGATATGAGATAATTACTATAATTATGTTTATGGGCATAAATGACAGAAGAAATTTTTAGGGAGCCCAAATGAGCACATGGCAGGAGTATAGAGAAGAATTGGAGAAGGAGATGTGAGTGTTGAGACATTTTAGACTGCTTGGGCAGGAGGAAAATCCTGATAGTAAACTGAGCCAATTAGGAACTAGGTTCATTGTTAGTGAAGTTGGTAGTTGATTTAGCTTAGTCGTAAAAGTCAGAATAGATTAAACCAGTTATTGGAAAGCTTCTCAGAAATCCCAGACTGTTACCTCAAAAGCTACATGTAGCATCTCTAAAGGAAAGATGGATATATACATAGGGACCCGCGCATGTAAAAGAAAGAAGGAGGCCAAAGACAGAAGAGAAAAAAGCATGGTTAGTATGTAGAATCCTAATGAGGTGGTTACTAGTGAAAGGAAAGATATCTCCTTTGTTGAGGACATGGTACTACTGCACTACTGTACTACTCCTGAGTAATGAAAATGAAGATAATGTTAAATTCATAATGACTTGGTTGACTTGACGATCTACAGGGACAGTTAGAATCACACAGCCACGGGAAATATCATACCACTACTTTAAACCTCCATTATATACCCTTGATCAAGACATAGCATTTACAATTCCCTTCTTATCCTGAGCTCACTTTGCATTCCTCAAATTTATTGCCCATTTTATGATTTACCAGTCAGGGATCAATCAAGAAGAGAAACCACACTAGTTATTTAATGAAGTTAATTTCATATAGCTGTGGTTAAATGGTTTTTAAAAGATAAAAGGAAAAACGTGATAACAAAGTGTCATAACTGCAGGAAACAGTGACGGCACCATAGCCTAAGGGATAAGGGAAAAGTTGCTTTGTGTGCCCTTTAATGGACGTTACTGGATGAACCTAAAGAGAAACCAGAGGGAGAATCAGAGCAGCAGTTCAAAGATTCCCATGGCATCACAACTTACATTATATATGGCTAAGTTTGGAGCAGAACACAATAGCTTCATATCCAGCATTGAGGGACAACTGTATAGTGTTGATGGAGAGAATATGTGGGAAAAAAATGTATTAATGAAATATAAGGGGAAAATTGGCTGTTACTAAGGCAAACTCTTTTGTATCTTTGCCTTTAAGAGCACTGACCACTTTCAGATCTTCAGGACCTAATCATAAACAGTAAAGAACACAAGACATATAGGTCATCCTGGAATAAAAAGGGACAAAATTCAATAGTTCTCACCTTGGCTGCATATTCGACCCACCTAGGGTGCTGTTAAAAGCATTCATGATATTTTCACTCTCCAGTCCAATGAAATCATAATCTATGGTGATAGGACTCAGCCATAAATATTTTTAAAGCTCTTCGAGTGCTTCAAGTAAGAATCATAGATTGAGGACCAGTGACACACATTCTCTCACACAATCTGAATTTGAACAAAGCCAAAGTTTTATGAAAATAGGCATAGATGGTGAAAATAGTTGGGAATCATATGTAGATATGTATTTAAAAAAGAACTGTAAATTTCTACAGGATGCCTGGGTCATCGTTGACAAAAACATAAGATTTCATAGTTATAATTAAACTCAATTGTGCAGTAATTTCGACATACATAGGATCACAGAATAGTCCTTTAAACCCATCAAAGATGTGCCAAAATAAGCAACTTTAAGATATAACAGATCAAAAGAAATTAAAACCATGAGCTACAAAAATTCTGTGCCAAAAGAGACATGTATACCAGGTCCAGATGTTTGGTTTTGCAGTAATTTCTAATCCATAGACCAAAAATTGCGGAGAGGAGGGAATATTGAAACTATGCTGTTCTGTTGTGGAGCCCCTGCAAGGCTCTCTTGATGTCCCTGTTCCTCAGACTGTAGATGAAGGGGTTCAGCATAGGGATAACAACCATATACACCACTGAGGCCACTGCACCTTTCTTGGGAGAACGTGAAACAGTTGAACTGAAGTACACCCCAAGGCCTGTTCCATAAAATAAGCAGACAGCTGACAGGTGTGAAGCACAGGTGACGAAGGCTTTATACTTCCC
>NW_011889387.1:57788-61787 GCF_000151845.1 Pteropus vampyrus
AGCTGCTATGGAAAATAAAGGAAGAAAGAAAGAAACGAGACTGCGTCACTTTCCTGCAGGCATTCTGCCTACAGTGACCTAGGAAGGGAAGGTTGAGTGACCTTTCTACAGTGACCTAGGAAGGGAAGGTTGAGTAGGTTTGTGGTTTATTGATTCCTTTCAATTTTAACATTTCCTTATCCCATTATACCAAGAATATTATAATTTCTCACAAAATTGAGATTTTTTAAATTTTTTTCTTGTACATCAAAAATCTAATAATTTATGCTGACACCACATCTCAATTTGAAGTAGCCACATATCAAGGACTCAATAGCCACACGATCCTAAAATGTATGGAAAGACATTGTCCTGCACCCTACACCCTGGGAATAGATCTCATTGCTCAGATGCACTCACAGATTCACCCTTTTTTCCCAAGGACCTGGTTTAAATTAAATAAGAATACTGTGCCTCTTTTCTCAATTGTAAAATAACAATAATCTGTGCACCCCAACTTGGGGGTATCATGCAAATTTGAAATTAATGCTACATAACACATACTTCTGAGCCTCAGACAAGTAAAACCTCAATAAAGTTTGTGATATTATGGTTACTCTTCTTATCCCCATCATGATCACAATCATAGCATTTGTGATCATTTTGGGATCCATCTCCTGCTCAGGTATGGTCGATGACTTCGGAATCTAGGAATGAAAGTGGCAAAGAGCAGAATTCTAAACGAGAATTCTGAAATCCGCAACAGAAATAAATAACATAAACTTTATAGTCCTCTGAGCTGAAACTTTGCATACTGATGCTCTCCTGTTTGGACATCTCATCTGTTTCACTCTTTGCTAACAAGGAAACAAGTTTCTCCATAATACCTCCTTCACCCACCATCTGCATTGGCACTTACTGCTCTGTGCTGTGTCTCTGCTTGACCATGAACTAGGAGTTTAAGACCAATTCCTTCTCCTGCCTGGTGAATGATGAGGGCTTTGGGGGCCCTGTCCTCAGGACTGGAGGGAGACACTCAGGCATGAATCTCCTGATGCAGGCAAGAACTCTGGGAGGAAAAGACAGGTATGAAGCTTAAATGGGACTGGCAGCCTGAAGGGCTGGAGGTACTGGGTAATTCTTTACTCCCAAGTGGCCTTGAGAGATCAATGCACAGAGCTCATAATTAGCAAAATTGACCCATGTACTCCCAATCTCTGAGGACCACCTAACTTTAAAAGAAAAGGAAAAGGTGAAAAGTAAATGTGCATAGAAGGATCTGGATCATTTTTCTCAGGAAAAAGCTCAGTTGTACACTTCGCTTCTGACGTCTAGTTTCAAGGATCTTAACATAAAATGCAGATATTTTTCTCTTCAATTTATGATTTTTTGACTTAGACATATGAAAATCCATTTATTATTATGTAAATTAGGGAGAATTAGGTCTTCTTTAATAAGAATCTGAAACTATTTCCATTTTCTCAGTTAATAAAATATTTCTGTCTCTAAAGGAACTTTTTGTGTCCCTTTTAAAGGGTATTTTGTAGTTCGTTTGTTTGTTATGTCTTTAAATGACAGCCCAAGTTCTGATTTTTCCCTCTCATTGATATATGTTGGTATATTAGAAAACTATGGACTTTTATACACTTATTTATAACTTCCTACTTCTCTGAAATAAGCCAGAGCATCTAACAAGTACACTCAAGGTGTCAGCTAGGGCTGCATTCCTCTCAGAGTTGGACTGGGAAGAGACCTGTTTCCAAGTCCACTCATTTTGGAAAGATGGGTTCCTGTGGGCTGTTGACCAGAGGCCTTCCTCGATTTTCTGTCACAGGGAAGCTCACACATGGCTGTTGGCTCCCATTAGGACAAACAGATAGGTGAGAAAAATACAAGTGCCAAGATTATGAAAGCCAGAGACTTTTTACACCTTAATGTCAGAAGTGACGTCTCATCAGTTTTGCCATGTGTTGGTTGGAAGCGAGTCAGTAGACCCAGGGCACACTTAAGAAATGGGTCCGAATACAGGAGGCAGAAGTATTGGCCACTACTGGGAATTTGCCCAACACAGGCCTCCGCTTCTATCAGGACATTGCCTCTAAGCACCACAGGACTGGAAAAATGTCTCTCTGCTTCCCAACATATCGACAACCCATCACACCACGATTTTCTCAGCTAAACTTCCCTGCAGATAAACCGGTATATGAATAGAAATTGCATCTGATTTGGTGTTTCTGCAGACCCATGCATGTTCCTTCAGGACATACAGTGAGAAAAAGCTAGCATGGTTTCTCTTCCATCGCCAGAGTCCCTCCATTGATATCACACCTATCTGCAACCACTCTGTTCCCAAATTCAATAAATGTCCCCAGTGGCTTCTGATTTCTGCTCATTAAGAAGAGCTCATCCTATCGCATGATGTATTTTCTTTAGCTCACTTTGTGTTCACCAATTCTAAAGTTTAAATAATTGTACTTGAGGCCCTTTTAGTGTTTCTGTTTTTTTCAGTTGATAAAGTGAATTTGTACGGGAATAACAATACTTTGCAACCTGCTACATTCTATCCACAAAGTTGTTCTGGCTCAGAGGACCCTGAATGAGAAATTTAGCAACTGGTTTGTCATTAACTGATATGCAAAAAGTGTGACAAGTTGGTGAAGTAGCATGCAAACCTCTGTTTCCCCCTCAAAGATCAATGATTAGTTGGCTACTCATGAACAAAAACAGCCCTGGGAGAACTCAGCACTGCACTTAGGAAGCTTCAGCAATGTAGTGGAACAAAACACCTGAGAATGACCACACAAAGGAAAGGAAGAACAGCTTCACACATTGTCCCACCACCCAGGGCAGCACTACGTAGCACCAGGAGGGAATTTCCCAGCTAGAGAAAGTTGTTACCTCGTGATAAAAGAGAGAATAGAGTTTGAAAGCAGCTTCCCCAGGCTTTTAGTGGGACATAGGATGGACCTGTTTCTGCCTCACTCAACTCCGACGACGGCAAAGCTTAGACGTAAACACACAGCTAAACACATGGAAGAGGAGCAGGGACTACCAGTATCAGCCACAATAGGACATAGGACTGGATTCAATGTAGACACAGAGATCAATGGTACAGAATCAAAAGCCTAGAAATAAACCCCTGCATATATGGTCAATATTTAACAAGGGAGACCATGTTGGTTTGCAATCTCTGGAGCTTCCAGAGTGACATTTGAAACTAGTCTCCATGCACAGAGGGCCACAGAGAGACCAAAGAGAGAAACACATCACTCCAGATTGGTAGGTGGGCAGTTTTGATAAACTAATGAATTTACATATAAGGCTTGTCTTGGGCGACCACAACACAAGATCTACACATCTGCCCACCAAATCTTAAAAATTTATGTATAAAAAAGGCTTTAACTGGGTTCAGTCATGTATGACCTCCAGATGGTCTCAACAATGCATTACAAGCTCCACGCTCTATCTTTGGCCCAGCATCTAGCTGAAGGTAGGCAAGTGAAATGAACATTCTAAGGACAGGGGAACAAACAGACTCTGATTGCCCAGGTCCAGCTCTTGGATTAACTGGAAGTCACATCTTCATCATCACCTCTTCCAATAGAACCAGTCATCAGTATTTATAAAACTCTCCCAAAGATTTCAGTAAAATCCACCATCCTCAAAAATTACCTGAATAAATAATTTTGATGGATGCAAAGTTTATACGGAACATATGCACAAATTGTGGAAAAGGATGTAGTGTTTAAGTAAATAACAAGAGAGTCATGCATTTCACCTGCATACCAGAGTGGTTGAGGAGAACCTCTCATGCATTCATTATGATGTACAAAGGATCCCAGCATGTTCTCCCACTTCAGTGAAAGATAAATCAAAGGAAGTGACATTCATATGTGAAGCCTGGAGAGGAATGAAAACCATGAGACTAAAAAAGAATGTGACCAAGCGCACAGAATTCAATTTATATGTTTGGATTCGCTGGGTTTTCCAACCACACTTCAATAACTGTTACATGGATAT
>NW_011889387.1:61837-63218 GCF_000151845.1 Pteropus vampyrus
GAAATGCAGTGCAATTAATTCCGTTGATTTGGACTATCTGTAAACATATAAAAGAGCTATGTAATAAAGTGTCTGATTCCATTTGTGTGTGTGTGTGATATTTGGCTAACAAATTTTAAACCACATCACTTTCTCTTCCCATTCTGCCCAACATCTGGACTACCTGATAAGAAAGCCTAAGTCCTTCACTTAGAAAATAATAACGTCATGAGGGTGTAATGTACTGCATGGTTAGTATAACTAATAATATTATATTTCACTTTTGAAAGTTACTAAGAGAGTAGATCTTAAAAGTTCTGCTTACAATAAAAATTTGTAATTATGTATTGTGACAGATCTTAACTAGACCTGTCACAGTCATTTTGCACTATACACAAATATTAAACATTACGTTCTGAACCTGAAACTTATATCATGTTATATGTCAATTATATCTCAATTTTTAAAAAGGCTAGCTCCTTCCTCCTTTGGCAACATCCAAAGGTTCAAACCTCACATATGCAGGAACTCTCACTCTGACCACACAACCCATCCACAATTTTTTTAAAAAGCCACTTTCCTTGACCTCTCATGTCATTGCAGACCAGCTTAGATAGGCTGCTACACTTCATTCACAAAGGGAGATATCCATATGAAGAATACAACATTTTCTACCCTCTTGAATGTGGAGCATTTTCAGCCTCAATATCCAAACCAAATTTGAGGTGAGAGCCCATCCTATTCCTGCAGAACATTCACTGCACTTGTCGTGGTGAGTCAGATATGGAGACAAGGACCACCAGCATCCAAAGTGTCTTTTCTTGCTCTGGTTCTGCTGTGTGATATCAAGCTTGCACTTTAGACGGTGCCGCATTGTGCTGCATTTATTGAGTCTTTCCAATCCTTTCATATATAGCTTACTGACCTCACTTAGAAGTTTCTACAATTACTTGCTGAATGCAGACAAAACTATAGAGTTGGAACTTTCCTTAATGTAGCCTTGGCCAAGACCTATCTGTGTCTTAGAATGAAGATATAATGACATTAAGGTCACAGGAAAGATTCTTAACCTGATTTCTGTGTGTTTCACCATACATTGTCCCCTATGGTGCTTGGGGGAAAGAGTTTATTTACCCTGTGTGCTATATAGGTCCATCGGGGTGGTTCTCACAAAAGAGTAGTCATTAAAGGGAATTCGGCAGGGAGGAGGGGAGAGAGAGAGAGAGAAAGAGAGAGAGAGACAGAGAGACAGAGAGACAGAGACAGAGGGAGAGAGAGACACACAGAGACACGGAGACCCAGAGAGAAAGACAGAGAAAAGGAAAGAGAATGGTGGGGATGGGAGAGACGAGGAGAGAAGAGGAGAGGAGAAAAGGAAATGCAGCTACTATGTGTCATGCTG
>NW_011889387.1:63299-65395 GCF_000151845.1 Pteropus vampyrus
CTTTCTTCTTAGAACTATTCTCTTATTTGTTTTTGTGTTATTTACCTCTTTCTATACACACTTACTTATGGAAACTTGACTGAAGAGTATCAGAGGAACAAAAAGATTCGAGAGAACAAATCCATGCTCATAGGAAAATATAGTGTACTTCGTTAAGAAAAAAATATAGAATAAGGATTACTTTCTCTCTTTAAGGAAAATAATTCTGATTTTAAGAAATTAAGAAGTAGCCAAATATATCTTATTTTATACAAATGCTAGATAATTCCTTTATTTAAAATATCTTAAATACACTGTAGAAGGCAAGACTGTGTAATCTAGATTCTAAATTCAGTGTAATGTTTATAATCAGAAAATATTATTATGGGATAGTTATTTTCACGAGTTTTATCACTCTTAGGTTTTCTCTTTTCTCTTTCATAGAAATAAGTGCTCCCATATGAGGGCTGTCCTTTAAAATCATTTATTATATAATTCCTACTTTTGGCTTTAGTGTACTTCACATTTTGTTATTTGTGGTTTAGTTAAATGCACATAATTATACAGCATCAATGACTACAAAGATGGCATTAGTGTACCGAGAATCTGACCACTATTAAACAGTAATGAAATTTAAGAAACACTTGAAATGTGTTATGTCATTCTGGGTTATATTTATCAATCCTATACAATATTAGTAAAATAGCTGGTGTTTGAGACTGTTCTTTGCTTTTTTGAGACTGTATTCTGTAACGGCATGATAAAACTAATTCATTGTTTTTCTTTTTCTAAGCTTTATTGAAGTATGATTGATAAACAAAAATTATATATATGGACATATATGGTAAAACATGAAGGGTTTTTTATTATACAACATGATGATTTAATACATATATACACTGTGAAAGATTACCACTATCAAGTTAATTAATAAATTCATCATTTTATATAGTTACTGTATGTGTGTGTGGGGTGTATGACTGCATGGTGAGAACACCTAAGATGATCTACTCTCTTAACAGATTTCAAGTATACAATACAGTGTTATTAACTATAGTTTCTATGCTGTACCTTAGATCTCCAGAATTATTCATCTTATAACTGAAAGTTAGTACTCTGACCAACATCTTCCCATTCCCATAGTTCAGCTCTCTGATTCTATGAGTTAGATTTTCTTAGATTCCACATATGAGATCATACTGTGTTTATCTTACTGTGCCTGACTTATTCCTGTAAACATAATATCCTCCAGGTTTATCTATATTGTCACAAATGGCAATGTTTCATTCATTTTATGGCTGAATACTTATTCATTGTGTGTATGAAGATAGATGGTAGAAATAGATAATAGATACATAGATCATAGATATATACTTAGGTAGATAGATGATAGATACATACATACATACATACATACATACATACATACATACATACATACATAACATTTCTTTAATCTATTCTTCTTTTAACAGATACTTTAGTTGTTTCCATATCTTTGCTCTTGTGAATAATACTGCAATGAACATGGAAGAGCAGAAACCTCTTTAGGATAGAAATTTTATTTTCTTCATATATATATACCCAGAAATGGAATTGCTGGACATATGGTAGTTCTATTTTTTTATTTTACATTTTGAATTAAATTGATTGGGGTGACACTGGTTAATAAAATTATATAGGTTTCAAGTGTACAATTCAATAATACATCATCTGTATATTGCATTTTGTGTTCACCACCTAAAGTCAAATCTTTCATCACCATATAGTTGGCTTCCATTACTCTGATCTATCTCTCTCCTCCGTCCTTCCCCTCTGGTAACCACTATACTCATGTCTGTGTCTATGAGTTTTTGTTTGTCTTTTTCATTTCTCGCTTTTAGTTTTATATCCCACGTATGAGTGAAATCATACAGTTCTCAATTTTTTCTGTCTAACTTATTTTGCTTAGCATGATAATATCAAGATCCATCCATGTTCTTTTTCACAGGGTTGCTTTGGCTATTCCGGGCATTTCATGGTTTCATACAAATCTGAAGGCTTTTTGTTCTATTTCATTACAAATACCATGGATATTATCATGCTAAGGAAAATGAGTCAGAAAATGTTCAGAACCA
>NW_011889387.1:69277-71370 GCF_000151845.1 Pteropus vampyrus
TGAGTCCAGATGCAGAGGTTTTGATTCAGCAGGTCTGGGGTGGGGACTGAACATTTGCACTTAGAAGCTTCCAGATGATACTGGCAGTGCTGGTCCAGTGACCAGTGAGGGATTTGGAAAGGAATAGAAGAGACTAAAAAATAATGGGTTTTATAGATCTTGGCAAAGAGTTCAGATTTTCCTTTAGGAGTAACACAAAATGACTGGAAGTTTTTAAGTAGAGAAGTCACAAGTTCTGCTGACACTGAAAAATTGGCTTCTATGTAAACTGGCTTCTATATAAAACTGGCTTCTATGTAAAGGGAGACACAGTGAATATTTCAAAGCCATTTACAGTAAAATGTTTATATGAGCTGTTTTTAAAGAATGGGAAAAGTAAATCATATAACTAAGGCAAGTTGCTCAAATACTTTATTTGCTTTGACAAGGAGGAAAGGAAGAGAGAAACTACAATGACCAGATTTGGTGTGGGCAGAGGGAACTAGTGACTTGGAAGAGAGTAAATTTCTATTTCTGAGAATCTGAGCAGCTACATGCTACTGGATTTTGATGGTGGAAACAAGAAGAGAGTTAAGTAGTGTGTCTGCCAGCATGCAGTGAAAAGTCTTTCTTCTATTTGCTGTCGCCCAACTCTGTATCTCTTTATTCTAAAGGACAAGCCTTGGAATACTCCTCAGTTCTTCAGGAATCTGCTCTTCCCAGAAGGACAGGAATATCCCTACTGTTAAACACTGATTGTCCATGCACTCAATGCCTCCAAAACCTAAAGAAGAGATGAATCAGGGAAACCTGACCAAACTTGTATCCAAAATCATGGGCAAGCACGTGCTTATTATTAGATCTTAGGACCTCTAGAAATTTGAAGAGATTGACAGAGGCCAAAAAGTTACCATTCTTAAGTCATATTTATTTAAAAACCCTGGGCTTTAATATATTAAAATAAACATTTTGAAGTATAATTCTCAAGTAGATTTTATCTTCTCTTATTATTTCAAACTCTGTACTTCCTTTCTATCAAACATCTCTTGGTCTGGATTTCCAGGTTCATTAAGATTTTCTTTGAGGCCCTCCAGACTGTACCCAAATTTCTATACTTCATCTCCTCTCCTCGAATTTTCCTATCACTAAGCCCAGCATTGGGTTTGGAATTTACAGAACATTGCTGACAATTCAAAGAACTACCTTGAAACTGTCTTTAAAATCTTCTCCAAATAATTTTATTACACCTTGCAAAGCAGACTCTGAAACACTGATTGGCATGCAGGATATTTACCAGGAAATGCTCCTGGACTCAACACCTGTGGAAGGGCAGATGTGTCGTAAGGAATTTTTCCTCACCTAAAGAGAGTTATGGCCTTTGTCCGAACTCCTGGAAGGTAACCTATAAGCCCCTGAAATTGAGCGATAAGAGTGACTGATTATTTATGATACACCCCATAGACCATACCTGATAGCTTGTGCTAATGAGATGACTCAAAATGGGGACTGGACATGCCAAAAAGGCCAAACACATAAAAAAAAAAGTGTTAGAGCCTTGGGCAAAGGGATGCCAGCTCAAACTTTTGGGAGAGAGGCTGGAAAGAATGTTCAATCAAATGAGCAAGCTTTTAATTAATCACTCCTATGTAATGAAGCCTCACGTGAACTACCTGGTGGGAAATACTCGGAGTGCTGTCTCACAGTGTGGTCAGGAACAGTAAGAGATCTAGACTCACAGGGAATGGACAATAAGACAATGACATATGGCACTTTCCAAATCTTGCCCTTTGTTCTTTTGGCTAGTTCTAATTTGTATTCTTTTGATATAATAAAATTGTGATCATAAGTATAAACCGCCCCAAGTTCTGTGACTCATTCTGATGAATTATTGAACCTGAAGGAATTCCTTCAGTTTGAGTCATTCTATGAAGTTATCAAATGTGAGGGAGTCCTTGAATTGGTCTAAAGTGAGGGTGGCCCTCACTTTAACTGGTCTAAAGTGAGGGTGGCCCTAGGGACTTCTGAAATTGTGGCTGGAGTCTGAAATAAAGAGAGTCTTGAAGGGTTATTCCCTCATACACTGTGGTTTGGCAAACTCTTTGTAGAAAGGAAGA
>NW_011889387.1:72950-73379 GCF_000151845.1 Pteropus vampyrus
TTTGACCCAGTGTCTGTAAAGTGGGTGTTTATAGAAACACTTGAATAGCTCTATAATGATAAAAGCAAGACTGCTTATGACCAAGAGACTTGGATTCTGCATAAGGAAAGTGAGAAGGGTGTACTGATGTACTACACATAATCCTGGAGGGTCTATGACTTAACTGGAGAGTCCAAAATAATCTCCCAATTTCATTACAGCTATACAAAGAGAAAAATCTATGTCAACAGAAAGTAGAGAGCAATTAGGTACATATGAACTACACGACTGCAGAGTCAGAAATTCCTTGTTGCACATGTGTGATTATGCTGCTTTTTCCAGTTCTATAAAGTAAAAAAAAAAAAGATAGCACAGGATTATTTTTTTGATAATCCTCCACAGTGCACTCTAGCATCCTCTGGCTGTAGATGAAAGAATTCAGCATGGAGT
>NW_011889387.1:73429-74675 GCF_000151845.1 Pteropus vampyrus
ATCATTCTTAAGCCACATGTTTTTACACTCTAGGGTTTAACATTTTAAAATAAACATTTTGAAGTGTAATACTGATGTAGATTTTATCTTACCTTATTATTAGATCAATCTCTGCACTTCCTTTCTATATTCTCAGTCTGGATTTCTAGGTTCATTAAGATTTTCTTTGGGGATCTTCCAGACTGTCCTCAGTAGTAGGGAACTTGGCCTCACCTAAGGAGAGATATGGCCTTTGTCCCAGCTCCAAAAGGTAACCTTTAAGCTCTTGAAATTTAGCAATAGGAGTGATTGGTTGTTCATGTTGGGACCCATGGACCGTACCTGACAGTTTGTGCTAATGAGATGACACAAAGTGGGGATTGGCTGTGCCAAAAAATATCAACCATATAAAGTGTTGGAACATTGGACAAAGTGATACCAGACCAACATTTGGGGAGAGAGGTTGGAAACTGAGTTCAATCAAATGGGTAATCATTTAATTAATCACACCTATGTAATGAAGCCTCAGTAAAAACTCTGGACACCGAAGCTCAGGTGAGCTACCTGCTGGGAAATACTCTGAGTGCTGTCTCACAGTGTGGCCAGGAGGCAGTAATCGATCTAGACTCACAGGGAGAGGACCAGAAGATTGACATATGAGACCTTCCAGATCTTGCCCTATGAGTTCTTCTTTTGGTTAGTTCTAATATGTATTCTTTTGCTATAAGAAAACTGTGATCATTGTATAAACTGTCCCAAGTTCTGTGACTCATTCTTTATAGAACATTGAAGGAGTTCCTTCAGTTTCAGTCATTTTTAAAACTTGTTGAATGTGAGAAAGTCCCTGAATTTGTGGCTAACTGGTCTTAAGTGAGTCTCACCATGGGGACCTCTGAGATTGCGGCTAGTGTCTGAAGTAAGAGAGTCTTGAAGGCACTATTCTCTCAGACTCTGTGGTTTGGCAAACTCTTTGTAGCAAGGAAGAGCAGTGGAAAAAGTCAGGTCAAGTTGAAGCCCATTGAAGGCTTCCTAAAGTCACCAGACAACTCTGGATCTAGGATGATCCTTTAGAGTTAGCTGGAATTGGAGACAAGAGACCAAATGTCATTGGATGTGGGCTTCCTCAAAAGGAGGCATGACTGTGGTTAGGTGGCTCTCTGCATCTGAGGCAGATCTATGGGGGTCTGATGCTGAGGGTACACCCAACATCTGGAGCAACATGTCCCTCATTCCTAACAGGAGATCTTTCTTTTTGTGGTAAAATAAC
>NW_011889387.1:75548-77992 GCF_000151845.1 Pteropus vampyrus
TGGGTTTGTAATTTATAGAACATTGCCAACAATTCAAAAACTATCTTGAAACTGTCTTTAAAATCTTCTCAAAATAATTTTATTACTCCTTGCAAAGGAGACTCTGAGACATGATTGGCATGCAGGATTTTTAACAGTCAATGTTCCTGGACTCAATACCTGTAAAAGGGCAGATGTGTAGTAAAGAACTTGGCCTCACCTAAGGAGAGATATGGCCTTTGTCCCAGCTCCTAGAAGGTAACCTTTAAGCTCTTGAAATTTAGCAATAAGAGTGACTGGTTGTTCATGATGGGACCCATGGACCGTACCTGATAGTTTGTGCTAATGAGATGACTCAAAGTGGGGATTGGCCGTGCCAAAAACTTCAACCATATAAATAAAGTGTTGGGGCCTTGGACAATGTGATACCAGACCAACATTTGGGGAGAGATGTTGGAACCTGAGTTCAATCAAATGGGCAATCATTTAATTAATCACACCTGTGTAATGAAGCCTCAATAAAAACTCTGGACACCGAAGCTCAGGTGAGCTACATGCTGGGAAATACTCTGAGTGCTGTCTCACAGTGTGGCCAGGAGGCAGTAATCGATCTAGACTCACAGGGAGAGGACCAGAGGATTGACATATGAGACCTTCCAGATCTTGCCCTATGAGTTCTTCTTTTGGCTAGTTCTAATATGTATTCTTTTGCTATAAGAAAATTGTGATCATAGTATAAACTGTCCCAAGTTCTGTGACTCATTCTGATGAATTATTGAACCTGAAGGAGTTCCTTCAGTTTGAGTCATTTTTAAAACTTGTCGAATGTGAGAAAGTCCCTGAATTTGTGGCTAACTGGTCTTAAGTGAGTCTCACTCTGGGGACCTCTGAGATTGTGGCTCAAATTTCAAGGAGAAAATTCAAGGAGAGGAGATGAAGTATAGAAATTTGAGGAAATAAAGAGAGTCTTGAAGGCAGTATTCTCTCAGACTCTGTGGTTTGGCAAACTCTTTGTAGCAAGGAAGAGCAGTGGAAAAAGTCAAGTCAAGTTGAAGCCCATCGAAGGCTTCCTAAAGTCACCAGACAACTCTGCATCTAGGATGATCCTTTAGAGTTAACTGGAATTGGAGACAAGAGACCAAGTGTCATTGGATGTGGGCTTCCTCAAAAGGAGGCATGACTGTGGTTAGGTGGCTCTCTGCATCTGAGGCAGATCTATGGGGGTCTGATGCTGAGGGCTAAGTGGTACACCCAACATCTGGAGCAACATGTCCCTCATTCCTAACAGGAGATCTTTCTTGTTGTGTTAAAATAACATAGCATGAAATTTATCACCTTAACTATTTTTCAATGTACAGTGCAGTTGTATTAAGTTCATTCCCAATGTTATGCAATCATTATCATCATTCATCTCCAGAACTCTTTTTTATCTTGTAATATGAAATTTATTTCCCCCTTAAACACCAACTCTCTATTTCCTTTTTTCCCAGCTCTTAGTATCCATTATTCTACTTTCTGTCTCTATGAATTTGACTACTTTAGGTGCCTTATATAAGTGGAATAATACAGTATTTATCCTTTTATGTCTGGCTGTTTAATTGACTGGGGAGATGTTGGAATGGAAAGAAGATTATCAGGAAAATTGGGAATCCTCATTGCTTGGGAGTCATATATCCCAGTTTTCCTAAGGATGTTCTAGTTGACAACTATTTCTACACGTTCAGTATTAATATCACTTCATTTCAATTTCAAAACTCCCTGGTTTAGACAGGGAATTTAATAGTCATCCTACTTGATCAAGAATTTGACCAACATAATGAAGAAGCAAAAATATGAATGTGTTGCTTCTTAAAGTAGGATTTAGAGCCTCCTATCCAATAGAAAAATGATGAGAAAAGCATTGAAAAAATAAATAAAAGAGAGAGAGAGCTATAATTATTTTACAATGATAGAAACAAGACTGCTTATAACCAAGAGTCCTGTGTAATGCATAAAGAAAGTGAGAAGGGTGTACTGATGTGCTACACATAATCCTGGAGGGGCTATGACTTAAGTGCAGACTCCAAAATAATCTCCCAAAATAATCTTCCATTACAGCTATAGGAAGAGAAAAATCTGTGTAAACAGAAAGCAGAGAGCCATATAGGTACATATGCATAATGTAACTGCAGAGTCAGAAATTCCTTGTTACACATGTTTGATTTTGTTGCTTTTCCAGTTCTATGAACTAAAAAAGACAGCACAGGTATTGAGATTAGGCTATTTCTTTTGATAATTCTCCACAGTGCACTCTAGGTTCCTCCAGCTGCAGATCGAAGAACTCATCATGGGGGAACCACAGTATATGTCACCAAGGCCACTGCATCCTTCTTCAGGAAGAGGAGGCAACTGAACTGAGGTGCACCCCAAGGTCTGTTCCATAAAATAAGCAAACAAGTGACAGGTGAGAACCACAGGTGGAAAAG
>NW_011889387.1:78042-78404 GCF_000151845.1 Pteropus vampyrus
TGCCGACAATTCAAAAACTATCTTGAAACTGTCTTTAAAATCTTCTCAAAATAATTTTATTACTCCTTGCACAGGAAACTCTGAGACAGTGATTGGCATGCAGGATGATCAGCAGGCAATGTTCCTGGACTCAATACCTGTGGAAAGTCAGATGTGTAGTAGCGAACTTGGTCTCACCTAAGGAGAGATATGGCCTTTGTCCCAGCTACTAGAAGGTAACCTTTAAGCTCTTGAAATTTAGCAATAGGAGTGATTGGTTGTTCATGATGGGACCCATGGACCATATCTGATAGTTTGTGCTAATGAGATGACTCAAAGTGGGGATTGGCCGTGCCAAAAAATATCAACCATATAAATAAAGT
>NW_011889387.1:81743-84693 GCF_000151845.1 Pteropus vampyrus
TCAAAACACCCTGGCTTAGACAGGGAATTCAATAGTCATCCTATTTGATCAAGAATCTGACCAACATAATGAAGGAGCAAAAATATGAATGTGTTACTTCTTAAAGTGGGGTTTAGAGGCTCCTAGCCAATAGAAAAATGATGAGAAAAGCATTGAAAAAAAATTAATAAAAGAGAGAGAGAGCTATAATTATTTTACAATGATAGAAACAAGACTGCTTATAACCAAGAGTCCTGTGTAATGCATAAATAAAGTGAGATGGGTGTACTGATGTACTACACATAATCCTGTAGGGGCTATGACTAAAGTGCAGACTCCAAAACAATCTCCCAAAATAATCTTCCATTACAGCTATAGGAAGAGAAAAATCTGTGTAAACAGAAAGCAGAGAGCCATATAGGTACATATGCACAATGTAACTGCAGAGTCAGCAATTCCTTGTTACACATGTTTGATTTTGTTGCTTTTCCAGTTCTATGAACTAAAAAGGATAGCAGAGGTATTGAGATTAGGCTATTTCTTTTGATAATCCTCCACAGGGCACTCTAGGTTCCTCCAGCTGTAGATGGAAGAACTCAGCATGGGGTAACCACAGTGTATGTCACCAAGGCCACTGCATCCTTCTTCAGGAATATGAGGCAGCTGAACTGAGGTCCACCCCAAGGTCCGTTCCATAAAATAAGCAAACAGCCAACTGGTGAGAACCACAGGTGGAAAAGATTTAATATTTCTCACATGGTGATAGAATTCTCCAAATGGAGGAAGTGATTTTATACTAAGAGAAAATGATCCTTGAGATTGGCACAACACCAAAATGGCACCAACAAAATAGGATAACATGTTATTGGTGGAGGCATCATTACAGGCCAGCTTGAGGAGCTGAGGAGGTCTACAAAAGAAATGAGGGATTTCCACATCTGCACAGAAAGTAAATTGTGACGTCATCAAACAGTGCAGCTGGGAGTTCAAAAGCTGATGAAAAATGACAGGAGGACCTACAAGCCGCAGAGGCAGGGGTTCATGTTGACCAGATAGTGTAGGCCACCAGCTAGTCATAGTTCATCAGGGTCAGAAGTATGCTGTCCAGACATGCAAAAGAGAAGAAAGGTAACCTGAGTTAGACAATCTGCATAGGTGATGGATTTGCTGTAAATCTACAGATTCACCAACATATTGGAAACTATAGTTGTGCTGAAACTGATGTCAGTCAAGGACTATTTGAAAGGAAGAAGTACATAGGGATGTGGAGGTGGCAGTCAGAAATAACATCGAGGATGATGAGTAGGTTCTTGAGCAGTCACAAGGTACATAGCCTAAACAGAAGAGACTGCAGTTCTAGACCATCTGAGAATTCCAGGAGGAAGAATTCTGAGTCACCAGTCAGATTGCATGGTTCCATGCGAATGGGACATATTTTGAAAAAAAAAAAAAAAGACAGTGTTGAGTAAATCAAACAATTATAGAGGCACCCAGCTCAGTGTCCATATTTGGACTTAAGCAATTAACAGGTGAAGTATTTACACTTGAGGACCATACACTCCCATTACCTATGGCAACATTTCTCAGGTGGGAACTTTTCTTTGGATCTCTTTCCTTCTTGATCTCTGGGCTATTCACCTGTTTCTATAAACACCCAATTTAGAGACACTGGGCCAAAGACTATTAAAGAAAGATCATTCTGAGAAGGCAAATCCAGAGTAAAATATCAGCCTCCTACTTATGAAGGAATATATAGAATAAGAAATACTTTTCTCTCTTTAAGAAAAAAATATCATTGTAATTAAAAGACACTGGGGAGCTGTCAAGAGGACTTTATCTTATCCAAATGCAGTATAAGAAATTCTCTTAATTTGCAATGTAGTCTAGAAGAGCTAAAACCACATTAACTAGATTCTAAATTAAAATAAAATGTTCATAATCAGATAGCATTTTTGTATGGCAATTATTTTTAAGGGTTTCATTTTTATTTGGTTTTATAAAAGCCATCTTTTACGGAGATAAGTGCTCACTCAAATATGTGGATCGTCTGGTCAAAGTCCCTTCAAATATAACTCAAAGATACAAATATTTGGCCTTGGTGGACTTCACATTTTGAAAAATATGTTCTTGTTAAATGCATGAAATCATACAGCATCACTGACCCTAAAGATGGTATTCATTTACAATGCATCAATGACTAAATAATCATTAACTTTCATGAGTACTCTGGACTTATTTTTCCTTTGGAAAGGTTATTTTCTATCAGTAATTTTCAATCTTAGAGAAATATCTGAGGTTGAACATGCTCTTTACTGTTTTTATTTGTAGTGGCTTGATAAAACTGTTTAAATATGTCTCAAATAATAAATATTTGTGAAGGGTTGATTTCTCATCAAACTTAATGCTCTGATGACCAGCTGAGAAATTCAGGTGCAAAGTCAGATCTCCAACCTTAAGCTGGCCTTCTTTATTCCAGCTAAGGAACTTTTCAAGTCAATTCTTCCTTGTACATGGATTACATTTCTCCTAAACTCCACTCCCTGAAGGCAACTCAGATCTTCATTTCTCCTGACAGATCAAAACATGATGTAATTTGAGAAAAATAAAAGGCAAAAGAACAAAGACTAATATTACAAACATCCGGGTAGTTTGCTCATCTGTAAAATGAGTATATTACTGGAGCTGATATTATAGGCTTGCTGTAAATAAAATAAAATTTAATTATAAATATAAAAGACTTCAACAGTGATTACCAATGTAATTGATCATTAAATCACCTGCCCATCTTTTCAAATTTAATGATGGACTGGCCATAGACCAGAACCAATTAAATTAGAATCTCTCCACATAAGTCCTTTGGGCATACTAACTTATAGCCAGAGTAGAGAATTATTGCCAGGCAATTAATTAATGTTGTATTAGTTTTATCAATTATTATCAGTACCCACTGATAATTGTTGCCCACCATCTA
>NW_011889387.1:86365-88339 GCF_000151845.1 Pteropus vampyrus
ATCCAAAGAAGAGTCTATTTAGCATTTAACAGAGATTGCTGTTGTTGTCTGCCAAACAATGTACACGCTCTGGGGGATCTGAAATGAATTAGGCTCAGTTGTCTCCCTCCAGGCATTCAGAATCTACCTTTGTAAGGACAAAAATGACGGAAACTTTCCATATTTGTGCCTTCTCATCTGTTTGTCTCCTGTTTGTCACGATGGTGAAAAAACAATGCTCCTGACTGTCCCTTCTCCATCCTCCATCTCCACAGTCCTCAGTGGGATGTTCTATCTCTACTGGAGTTTGACCAAGGAGTGAGAATCCACTACCCATATCCCCTGGCAAGCGATGAAGATTCACGCTCCATCCCTAGGTCTGGCAGTGAGGCGAAGTTAGTCGTGGGCCTCTGATGCAGTGATTTCTAGAGGAGAGGACTCAGATGCGAGGCCCACAGGACTAAAACAGAGGACCTGAGGGGCTGGAGAAAAATCCAATTATCTATTCCTGCATGACCTTAAGCGCTCAATGCACAGAGCTCACAATTAGCCAAATTGGTCCATGTTATCCCAAGCTCTGAGGACTTGCTGTTATTAATAGGACTTGAAAATAGAAAGGAAATCTACTTTCAAGATTGTGGGCACTTCCTCTTCTCAGGAGGATGCACACCTGTACACTTCATGACCATATCCAAGTTGCAGAAATTTTAGAAACTCAGACAATTTTTTTCAATTATAAAAGCAGCATGTAACTTGTATGTCTGTAAATTCACTGAATTATTCTAGGTAGGGATAATTGTGTTTTCTACATGAAGAATATGCTATAATTTCTATGTTCTTATTTAAGATTTTTGTGTTTTAGGAGAACTTTTTCTTATACCTCTTTAGTCCTGTTTTGAGGTTTTGCATTATATGTGTTAGAAATATATGTTTTTTGCTATTTTGAATGAAAGCCGAAGTTCTAATTTTTTTCTCTATGTTGTTTTATATATGTTGTTACATCAGACAACCATCTATTTTGACATATCAAATTAACAATTTTAAACAATTCTACCGGGGGTTTCACAGATGTCTGCATTCTAAATGTAGGACTGTAATCATCTCATGTCTTGACTAGAAGAAAATCCAATTTCAAGCTCACTCATGTTGCTTTCGCAGGATTCGGTTCCTCATGTGCAGCTGGCCATAGGCATCCTTCAGCTTCTTGCTACTTTAGCTTCCCCATTGGGCAGCAGACAACATGACAGCTCTCTTCCAACAGAGAGACCTGGTGAGAGAGTTGCAGAGGGCTAATAGGTGAAAGCCTGAGTCTATTTACACATAAATGATGGAGTAACATCCCAGTATTTTTAAAACTTTTTTAATATCAAATTTATTGGGGTGACATTGGATAATAAAAACACATAGAATTCATGTGTACAATTCATTAATACGATGTATGTATATTGCATTGTGAGTTCACCACCCGAAATTAAATTTTTTCTGTTACCATATATTTTACCCCTTTTACCGTTGTCTACTTCCTCCCCTCCCCTCTTCCCTCTGGTAACCACTAAACTGTTGTTTATGTCTATGATTTTTTGTTTGTTTCTCTTGTTCATTTGTTGCTTTCACTCTTATATCCCACAATCAAGTAAAATCACATCGTTCTAAACATTTTCTGACTTATTTCAGTTAACAAGATAATCTCAAGATCTCACGTGGTATACCAGTTAGGTCTACCTGGTTTTTTCCCAACATTTTTTGACATTTTATTCATTGCATATAAGTCACAAGGCCCAATCCATACGGAAATGGGTATGTACAAGGGCATGTAGACAGAAGGCGGGGGATATTGGAAGCATCTTGAAGTCTATTTTTATGTGCAGTTTTGGCTTATATGGTGAAACAAAGTGGGATATATGGGAATCGTTGTTTCAACAACATCTGTGTCTAATATATACAGTCTTTTTGTGTCAGGTTCATATATATGAGGAACTCAGAGACTGATTTCTC
>NW_011889387.1:88679-90903 GCF_000151845.1 Pteropus vampyrus
GAAAGATTTCCCCTTTGCTGAAGACATGGTTAGAAGATAGGTTAAAAGAAGATAGGGTTAAATCTATTCATAATGACTTGGTTGACTTGAAGATCTACAGGGACAGTTAGAATCACGCAGCCCCTGGAAATATCATACCACTACTTTAAACCTCAATTATATACCCTCGATCAAGACATACCATTACAATCTCTTTTATCATGAGTTCACTTTGCATTCTTCCAAATTATTTCCCATATTATGATTTATCAGTCACAGTTCAATCAAGAAGAGAAACCACACTAGTTATTTAATGAAGATAATTTCATATAGGTATAGTTATGGTTTTTGAAAGATGAAAGGCATGAAAAGAAAAACATGGTAACAGTGTCATAACTGCAGGAAACAGTGAGGCACCATAGTCTAAGGAGTAAGGAGTATGTGTGCCCTTTACTGGCCCACACTGAAAGAACCTAGAGAGAAACCAGATGGAAAAAGAGGAATAGTTTAAAGATTCCCAGCCCCCACAATGGCACCCCAACTTACAGTATAAATGGGTAAGTTTGGAGCAGAAAACAATAGCTTAATATCTAGCACAGAGGGACAGCTGTAGAGTATGGATGGAGAGGGTGTTGAAAAAAATGTATTACCAGGAATATGAGGGAAAAAAATCCCTTTGGCTGTTTCTAAGGCAACTCTTTTGTATCTTCTCCTTTATGAGCTCTGATCTTCAGGACCTAAAAATAAACAGTAAAGAACCCAAGACATACAAGTCATCTTTAAATAAATGTCTGACAAAATTCAATAGTCCTAATCTTGGCTGGATATTAGACCCACCTGGGGTGCTGTTAAAAGAATTCATGGTATTTTCACTCTCCAGTCCTATTAAATCGTAATCTATGGTGATGGGACTCAGCCATGAAAATTTTTAAGCTCATCAGATGCTTCAGGTAGGAAGCATAGATTGAGCACCAGTGACACACATTCTCTCACACAAGCTAAATTTGAACAAAGCCAGAGTTTTATGGAAAATAGGCATGGATGGTGAACATGGTTGAGAATCATATATAGCCATGTATTCAAAAGAGAGTTGTAAATTTCTACAGGATGCCTAGGTCACAAGCGACAAATATATAATATTCCAGTTGTATTTAAACACAACTGTGCAGTGATTTTTGACATACATAGGATCACAAGATAGTCCCTTAATCCCATCAAAGATGTGCCAAAATAAGCAACTTTCAGATATAATTGATCAAAAGAAATGAAAACCATGAGCTACAAAATTTGTGCCAAAGGAGGCGTGTTTACCTATACCAGCTGTTTGGTTTTGCAGTAATTTCTAATCCATAGACTAAAAATTGGGGGGAGGAGGGAGTATTGAAACTATGTTGTTCTGTTGAGGAGCCTCTGCAACGCTCTCTTGATGTCCCTGTTCCTCAGACTGTAGATAAAGGGGTTCAGCATGGGGGTGACTATCGTATACACCACTGAGGCCACTTCACCTTTCTTGGGAGAATGTGAAACAGTCGAACTAAGGTACACCCCAAGGCCTGTTCCGTAAAATAAGCAAACAACTGACAGGTGAGAACCACAGGTAACGAAGGCTTTATACTTCCCTCCTGATGACGGGACTCTCAGAATTGAGGAAACAACTTTATAGTACGAGAAAACGATCCCTGAGAGTGAAACTCCACCAACAATGGCACCAATAACATAGATTAATAAGTTATTAGTGGAGGTATCATTACAGGCCAGCTTGAGGAGTTGAGGAGGGTCACAAAAGAAATGAGGAATTTCCACATTTGTGCAAAAGGAAAGTTGTGACATCAAAAAGCAGTGCAGCTGAGAGTCCAAAAGACTGATCAAAAAGGACACTAGAACCAGCAGGCTGCAGAGGCGGGGGTTCATGATGGCCAGGTAGTGCAGAGGGTAACAAATAGCTACAAACCGGTCATAGGCCATCACAGTTAGAAGTGTACTGTCCAGACATCCAAAAAGATAAAAAAATGACAATTGAATCAGGCAGCCAGTATAGGAAATGACTCCACTGTGAGTTCGGATGTCCAAAATCATCTTAGGGATGGTCGTAGAGGTAAAACCAATGTCAGCCATGGACAGGATGGAGAGGAAGAAGTACATGGGGGTGTGGAGGTGGGAGTCAGAGCTGACAGCCAGGATGATGAGCAGATTCCCCAGCATGGTGAGCAGGTACATGGACAGGAAGAGCCCAAAAATTAGAGGC
>NW_011889387.1:90953-92217 GCF_000151845.1 Pteropus vampyrus
TTCTGCTCATTAAGAAGAGCTAATCCTATTCTAGGATGTATTTTCTTTAGCTTACTTTGTGTTCACCAATCTCAAAGTTTAAATATTGTGCTTCAGGCCTTTTTCTGTCTTTCAGTTGATAAAGTGAGTTTGTATGGGAATGACAGTACTTTGCAACCTGCTACATCCTAGCCATGCAGTCGTCCTGGCTCAGAGGACTCTGGATGAGCAATTTAGCAACTGGTTTGTCATTAACTGATATGAAGGAAGTGTGAGAAAACCAAGATGGTAAAGTAGCAGATGCCAGCATTCGTTTCCCCTCAAAGATCGATGAGTTGATGGCCACTCGTGAACAATAACAGCCCTGGGAGAGCTCAGCAGTCCACTTAGGAAGCTTCAGCAATGCAGTGGTAAAAAAAAAAACCTGAGCGTCGCCCCAAAAAGGAAAGGAAGAACAGCTTCGCACATTGTCCCACCACCCAGAATAGCACTACGTAGAACCAGGAGGTAACTCCCCAGCTAGAGAAAGTTGTTACTTCGTGGTAAAAGAGAGAATAGAGTTTGCAAGCAGCTTCCCCAGCCTTTTAGTAGGGCACAGGAAAGACCTGTTTCTGCTTCACCCAACCCAGAGGATGGCAAAGCTTAGACATAAACACACAGCTAAACACAAGGAAGAGGAGCAGGGACCACCAGTATCAGCCACAATAAGACATAGGACTGGATTCAATATAGACACATAGACCAATGGTACAGAGTCAAAAGCCTAGAAATAAACCCCTGCATATAGGGTCAATAGTTAACAAGGAAGACCATGTTGGTTTGAAATCTCTGGAGCTTCCAGGGTGAAATTTGAAACTAGTCTCCATGCACAGAGGGCCAAAGAGAGAAACAGATCATTCCAGATTGGTAGGTGGCAGTTTTCATAAGATAAAGAATTTACATACAAAGCTTGTCTTGGGTGACCGCAGCACAAGACGATCTACACACCTGCCCGGCAAATTAAAAGTTAATGTATAAATAGACCTTATCTGGGTTCAGTCATGTATGACATCCAGAGAGTCTCAACACATTACAAGTTCAAGACTATATCTTTGAGCCAGTTTCTAGCTCAGGGTAGGCAAGTAGAATGAACATTCCAAGGAGAGGAATGGGGCAAACAGACTCTGATTCTCCAGGTCCAGCTCTTGGGTTAACTGGAAGTCACACCCTCTTGATAACCTCCTCCAATAGACCCAGCCATCAATATTTATAAAACTGCCTAAGGGATTTTAATAAAATCCACAGA
>NW_011889387.1:92267-92865 GCF_000151845.1 Pteropus vampyrus
GGATCATCTGAGAGTCCCAGGAGGAGAAATTTCAAGACACCTGTTATGTTCTGTGGTTCCACAGAGCACAGACACCTTTTGGAAAATAAAGAAGGGCTGGTATAAAGGAAAAAAGTATACAAGTATCCATCAGTGTGTCTATATTTTGGATTTAAGTAATTCATAAATAAAATATTCACAATCGAAAACCATACTTTTTCTGTAGTATTTCTCAGTTATTACAAACATTATTCTGAGAACTCTTTTCACATTGGATTTGCATTAACCTGTTACTACATGCATCTCTTTGGAAAAATTGAGCTAGAGAAATTAGAGGAGAAATGTTATTTATAGATTTCAAAATCCATAAACATAGTAACTTCTCAGTCCCCTCCTGTGTTGGAAAGCAATGAGAAATATCTTCCCCCCTTAAGAAAAAAAAATGGTCTTTATTAGTTTCTTTAATTAAAGGACACTAATAAACAATCAAATGTATTTTATTTTATCTAAATGCAATACAATTAATTCTCTTGATTTGGACTATTTATAAACATACTATAAGAGCTATGTAATAAAGTGTCTGATTCCATTTGTGTGTGTGTGTGTGTGTGAGAGAGAG
>NW_011889387.1:92915-93271 GCF_000151845.1 Pteropus vampyrus
GAGAGAGAGAGAGAGAGAGAGAGAGATATCTGGCCACTAACAATTTAAACCACTCCTCTTCTTCTTCCCCATCTGCCAACATCTGGACTACTTGATAAGAAAACTTGATCCTCCAGTTATAAAATAAAAAAGTCATGGGTGTGTAATGTACAGCATGGTGACTATAATTAATAACGTATTTTGTATTTGAAAGCTCCTAAGAGAGTAAATCCTAAAAGTTCTCATTACAATAAAAAATTTGTAACTATGTTCAGTGACCAGTCTTAACTAGACTTGTGTGGTAATTACTTTGTAATATATACAAATATTGAATGTTATATACCTGAAGCTAATATGTTATGTGTCAATGATATCTC
>NW_011889387.1:93321-93645 GCF_000151845.1 Pteropus vampyrus
AATAGACCCAGCCATCAATATTTATAAAACTGCCTAAGGGATTTTAATAAAATCCACAGACATTACCTGCATCCTTCAAAATTACCTGAATAAATTGATTTGACGGATGCAAAATTTATATGGAACGTATTCAGAAACTGTGGAAAAGGATGCAGAGTTTCAGTAAATAACAAGAGAGTTGTGCATTTCACCTGCATACCAGAGTGGTTGAGGAGAACCTCTCATGCATTCATTATGATGTACAAAGGATCCCAGGATGCTCTCCCAGTTCAGTGAAAGGTAAATCAAAAGAAGTGACATTCCTATGTGAAGCATGGAGAGAAA
>NW_011889387.1:93695-94764 GCF_000151845.1 Pteropus vampyrus
GGCTTCCTCCAGAAAGGGAGATACCCATATGAAGAATAAAACTTTTTATACGCTCTTGAATGTGTAGCATTTTCAGCCTCAATATCTAAGCCAATCATGGGGTGAGAGCTCATCCTATTCCTGCAGAGCATTCACTGCACTTGTTGTGGTGAGTGGGGTACGGAGACAAGGACCATCAGCATCAAAAGTGTCTTATTTTGCTCCGGCTCTGCTGCGAGATGGCAAGCTTGAACTTTGGACAGTGCTGCATTGTGCTGCATTTATTGAGTCTTTCCAATCCTTTCTTAGAGATCTTACAGACCTCACTTAGAAGTTTCTATATTACTTAATAGAGACAAAACTATGGAGTTGGATCTTTCTTTAATGTGGCCCTGGGTCTTCTGTCATGTCCCAGACCTATCTGTGTCTTAGAATGAAGATATGAGTGACATTAGGGTCAGGGGAAGGTTTCTTACCCTGATTCAACCATGCACTTGCCCCTATGGTGCTCAGGGGAAAGAGTTTAACCTGTGTGCAGTATAGATCCATCAGGGTGGTTCTCACAAAAGAGTAGTCATTAAAAAGAATTGGACAGAGAGAGAGAGAGAGAGAGAGAGAGAGAGAGAAGAGGGACAAGAGAGAGAGAAAAGGAAAGGGAAGGGAGGATATTGGTGAAGGGAGGAGAGGAGAGAAAGAAATGCAGTTATTATGTGTCATGCTGAGATTTGCATTCCTAAGCACAGAGAGCTTCCAGAACCTTTAAATAAGTCTGCTGCTGCTATTACCCATGCCTTTGTCTTGACAAAGATCTGGATCCTCAGGGTATTAGGATGGCACCATGGCATTCTGTGGCACAGCAAAAGGCTTAATTCCAACCTGATTTAAGCACACGGTACATAAACCTTACGAAGGAACCATCATCACGGAAGAAGTCCCTCAACCTGAAGATACTGATTTGAGGTTCTCTGGTGAAAGAAATGTTAAATATGACCAGAATAGAGAGAACTGCCCTTGAAATGTATCCCATGATAAAATAAGGGAGGAAAGAAAGAACAAAAAAGAAAGAAAGAAAAAGAAAGGAAGGAAGGAA
>NW_011889387.1:94814-96691 GCF_000151845.1 Pteropus vampyrus
TAGGGCACTCTTAATGTCCCTGTTCCTCAGACTATAAATGAAGGGGTTCAGCATGGGGGTGACTACAGTGTACATGACTGAGGCCATCACATCATTCCTGGGGGAAGGCAAAAATGCCGATCCAAGGTAAACTCTGATGTCTCTTACATAGAATAAGCAAACAACCGACAAATGAGAGCCACAAGTGAAGAAGGCTCAGTATTTCCCGCCTATTGACGGAACATTCAGAATGGAGGAAGCAATTTTATAGTAAGAAAAAAAGATTCCTGAGATAGGGAGAAAACAAAAATACATGACTATGTTATTGGTGAAGGTTTCAAAGTAAGCAAGGTGAAAGAGTTAAGAACAGTCACAGAAGAAACTAGAAATTACTACATCCTTGTAGCAGGTAAGTTTTAACACTATCGAATTGTACAGCTGGGAGTCCAAAAGTTTGATGAAAAATGACATCAAACTAAGAAGCAGCAGAGGCATGAGTTCTTGATGACTGAGTAGTGCAAAGGGTGGCAGATGGCCACAAACCGGTGATAGGCCATTGTAGTCAGCAGCATACCATCCATACATCCAAAAAGGATCAAAAAAGACATCTGAGTCAGGCAGCCCCCATAGGAGATGAATCTACTTTCAGCTTTGGGGCAGTGGTAGAGGTAAAACAGATGTCAGCCATGGAAAAGTTGGACAGAAAGAAGTACATGGGGGTGTAGAGGTGGGAATCCAAATTGACAGTCAGGAAGATGAGAAGATTCTCCAATAAGGCAACCAGGTACATGGACAAGAAGAGCCCAAAGAGCAGAGGCTGAAGTTCTAGATCATCTGAGAGTCCCATGAGGAAGAATTCTGAGACACGTGTTAGTTTCATGGTTCTATGTAGCTTGGACACCTTTTGAAAAGGAAAATAGGTTTGGAAAATGTAAATAAGTAAATGGGCACACAGCATTGTTTCCATATTCTGGATTCAAACAATTGACTTGTGAAGTCATACACCCCAGTACCTTCTGCAGTATTTCTCAGTATGACAAATTCTTTCTTCTTAAAATTGTTCTCTTATTTGTTTCAGTGTTATTTACCTCTTTTTTATGCACACTCACTTGAGAGAAACTTGACTGAAGAGTATCAGAAGAACAAGAAGATTCAAGATAACAAATCCATGATCATAGGAAAATATAGCGTGCTTCGTTAAGACAAAAATATAGAGTAAGAATTACCCTTCCCTCTTGAAGGAAAAAAATTCTAATTCAAAGAAATTAAGAAATAGCTAAGTAGGTCTTATTTTATATGAATGCAATGCTAAGAAGTTACTTTATTTTAAATATCTAAATACAGTACAAGGCAGGACTGTATAATCGAGATTCTAAATTCAGTTGAATGTTCATAATCAAAAGTTATATTATCTAATAGTTATCTTCACGAATTTTATCAGTCTTTGGTTTTCTCTTTTCTCCTTAGAAATAAGTGCTTTGTATATAATTTCTATCCTTGGCATTAGTGTACTTCAAATTTTTTATATGTGGTTTAGTTAAATGCACATAAATATACAATGTCAATGACTACAAAGATGGCATTAGTGTGCATAAAATCTGACAATGATTAAACAATAATGAAATTTAAGAAAAACTTGAAATTTGTTATGTCATTGTTTTTTTTCAATCCTATACAATATTAGCAAAATATCTGGTGTTTGGAACTGTTCTTTGCTTTTTTTGGACTCTCTTCTATAATGGCATGATAAAACTACTTCATTGTTTTTCTTTTTCCAAGCTTTATTGAAGTATGATTGATAAACTAAAATTATATCTATGTACATATATGGTAAAACATGACAGTTTCTTTATTGTGCAACATGATGATTTGATACATATATACACTGTGAAAAGATT
>NW_011889387.1:96741-98419 GCF_000151845.1 Pteropus vampyrus
TTATTATGCTGAGTGAAATAAGTCAGACAGAGAAAGATAAATACCATATGATTTCACTTATATGCAGAATCTAAGGAACAAAAAGAAGAAAGTAATCAAACCAGACTCACAAATATATAGGACGATCTGGTGACAGACAGAGGGGAGGGGGTTTGTACAGCTAGGAGAATGGGGTGAAGGGTTAAAGAAATACAAATTAGTAGTTAATAGATGGTCACGGAGATGGGAAACACAACATAGGGAATGCAGTTAGCATTAATATTTTGGTTAGGTAGAGAGCCAGAGAAGAGAAGGAGCAATTAAGGGAATCATTTTATAAATTATATAAACGCCTAACGAATATACTGTATACTTGAAACTAATAAAATTAAGTTTAAAAAGTAAAAAATAGAAAAATAAAAGAGTCTTTGTCCCTGTATGGAAAAACCTACCCAGTTTTTTACCTCCTTTATATCTTATTTACTTTACATAGAATACTTCACTTCTGACACTTCCGGTCATCAAATGTGGGGGCTAGGATCCCCCATATGAAGCAGTTCTCCATGATACCAGTTGAGTGTCCTAATGATTTAAATCAATTCCGACACGATATACGTGGAGTGTCAGATTCCACAATTAACGTCTCAGTTCCACGAGAACACTTTCTACCTCACTTCAGATACCAACTGTCAGGGCCCCAGGTTACCACCAACTTTGGTCCAGCTTGGCTACAAATCAGAGGTTCGCACAACCCCTCGTAAAGTTCAAGTAGTCGCTCTGGGAAAAGTGCTTAGAAAGAAATGACAGAATCTCATTTATGTTTTAGTCACACAGACATCTCTAGAAGGGATGAAAGCCCACAATCAAGAGACAGAACTGTTCCATCGCTACGTGGAAATTCCTCATCTGCCTTTATTATTAGGGCCTCCCTCCCCTACACCTACCCCCTGGCAACTACTTATGTGTTCTTTATCTCTATAATTTTGTCATTTTGAGAATGTTATGTGAATGTAATCATAAAAAATATAACACTTGGTAATTGGCTTTTTTCACTCAGCATAATGTTCTTAAGATCCAGCCAAGTTATTGGGTGTATCAATGGTTTGTTCCTTCTTATTGCTGAGTAGTATTGCATGGTATGGATATACTAAATTGTGTTTAACTCTTCACCTGTTGAAGGACATTTGGTTTATTTTCACCATTTACCTATACAAATAAAAACTACTAAGGAAAATAAAAAGGAAGAAAGAAAGAAATGAGACTGAGTCACTTCCCTGAAGGCATTCTACCTGCAGTGACCTGGAAAAGGAAGATTGAGTAAGTTCATTGGTTTTTCGGTTCATCTCAACTTTAATCTTTTATTAACTCATATACCAAGAATATTATAATTTTACCTAAATTGAGATATTTTTGCATTCTTTTCTTGTAGACCTTCAAAAATCTGGTATTTTATGCTGACAGCACATCTCAATTTGGACTAGCCACATATCAAGGGCTCAATAGCCACACGAACCTAAATTGTATGGGAAGACATTGTCCTGCACTTTGCATCCTGGGAATAGATCTCACTGCTCAGATGCACACCTGACTTCACTCTTTTTACTCAAGGACCTGGTAAAAATTAATTAAAATTCTGTACTCCTTTTCTCAATTGTAAAATACCAATAATGTGTACACCTCAACTTGGGGTTATCGTGCA
>NW_011889387.1:98469-100083 GCF_000151845.1 Pteropus vampyrus
ATGTAGGTAGATGGTAGAAATAGATGATAAATAGATGATAGATAGATAGATCATAGATAGTGAGATGATAAATAGGTAGATAGATGCATTGACAGGTGATAGATAAATAGATAATAGATGATAGATAGATGATAGATAGATAGATAGATAGATAGATAGATAGATAGATGATAGATAGAAGATAGATAGATAGATAGATAGATAACATTTGCTTTATCTATTCTTCTGTCAACAGATATTAGTTGTTTCCATATCTTTGCTCTTGTGAATAATACTGCAATGAATATGGAAGAGCAGATACCTCATCGAGATACTGATTTCATTTTCTTCATATATATACACAGAAATGGGATTGCTAGACATATTGTAGTTCTATTTTTTATTTTACATTTTTATTTAAATTGAATGGGGTGACATTGTTTAATAAAATTATATAGATTTTAAGTGTACAATTCAATAATACATCATCTGTATATTGCATTTTGTGTTCACAACCTAATGTCAAATCTTCCATTACCATATAATTGACCTCCTTTACCCTTATCACCTCCCACCTTCATCCTTCACCTCTGGTAACCATTATACTGGTGTCTGTCTCTAAAAGATTTTGTTTGTTTGCCTTTTTCTTCTGTTGCTTTAATTTTACATCCCACATATAAGTGAAATCTTATAGTTCTCAATTTTTTCTGTCGAATTTATTTTGCTTAGCATGATAATATCAAGATCCATCCATGTTCTTTTTTCTCGGGATTCCTTTCATGGTTTCATACAAATCTGAAGATCTTTTGTTTTATTTAAAAAAAAAATACCTTTCGTTAATCATGTTAAGCAAAATGAGTCAAACAGAAAAAGTTGAGGAACATACAATTTCACATATATATGGGATAAAAAACTGAAAGCAACAAATGAACAAGATAAACAAACAGAGACTCGTGGACAACAGTTTAGTGGTTACCAGAGAAAAAGGGGAGAGGGGAGGTAAATAAGGATAAAGGGGGTCAACTATATAGTAATGAAAGGAAATTTAACTTTGGGTAGTGAACACACAATGCAGTATACATATGATGTATTGTTGAATTATACACTTAAAATCTATATTATTTTATTAACCAATGTCCCCTCAATAAATTTAATTAAAAAATAAATTGAAAATACAAAAAATATCATTGAGATTTCAATGAGGATTGCATTAAATCTGTATATTGCTTTGGGTAATATGGCATAGTTATAATAATCTTAACAATGTTGATTCTTCTAATCAATGAACATGGAATATCTTTCTATTTCTTTGTGGTTTTTTATTTTTTGTTTATTTTATTAAATTAATTGAGGCAATATTGATTAATAAAATTATATCAATTTCTAGTATACTATTCTTTAGAACATCATCTCTATGTTGCATTGTGTGTTCACCACCTAAAGTCAAAGCTCCTTCTATTACCATGTATGTGATCCCCTTTACCCTTATCTACCTCTCCCCTCCTCCTCTTTCCTTCTGGTAACCACTAACCTGTTATTTGTGTCCATTAGTTTTTGTTTGTTTGTTTTGTTCCTTTGTTGCTTTTGGTTTTACATCCCACATATGAGTGTAATCCTATGGTTCTCAACTTTTTC
>NW_011889387.1:100133-106666 GCF_000151845.1 Pteropus vampyrus
ACCTAAAGTCAAAGCTCCTTCTATTACCATGTATGTGATCCCCTTTACCCTTATCTACCTCTCCCCTCCTCCTCTTTCCTTCTGGTAACCACTAACCTGTTATTTGTGTCCATTAGTTTTTGTTTGTTTGTTTTGTTCCTTTGTTGCTTTTGGTTTTACATCCCACATATGAGTGTAATCCTATGGTTCTCAACTTTTTCTGTCTTACTTATTTCATTTAGCTTGATACTGTCAAGATCTACCCTTGTTACAAATGGCAGTATTTCATCTTTTCTTATGGATGAGTAATATTCCATTGTATATATGTACTACATCTTCAATTTATTTTAATAATGTCTTGTAGTTTCAGTACATAGGTCCTAAACATCTTTTGTTAAGTTCATTTCTAGGCATTGTGTTCTTTTTCTTGCAGTTGCAAAAGGAATTGATCATTTTTTTAATCATTTTTTCTCTGAAATTTCATCATTAGTGTATAGCAATGCAGTGGATTTTTGTACATTGATTTTGTATCCTGCAAATTTATTGTATTTGTTATTATTTCTAATACTTATTTGCTGGAGTCTTTAGGGTTTTCTACATACAAAATCATGTTGTCTGCAAAAAATGACAACTTGACTACTTCATTTCCAATGTGTATGCCTTTTATTTTATTTTATTTTATTTTATTTTATGTTTTGCCTGATTGCTCTGGCTAGGACTTCTTGTACTACCTTGAATAACAGTGGTGAGAGTGGGCATCCTTTTTTTGTTCCTGATCTTACAGGAAAAGCTTTGAGTTTTTCACAATTAAGTATGATATTAGCTGAGGAGTTGTCATATATGGCCTTTATTATGTTGAGGTACTTTCCCTTTATGTGCATTTTACTAAGAGTTTATGACAGATGCCACAGAAATTCGATGGATCATACAAGAATACAATGAAAGACTCTATGCCACCAAATTCAATAACCTAGAAGGAATCGATAAGTCCTTATAAATCTATATCCTTCCTAGACTGAATCACGAAGAACTGGAAAGTCTAAATAGACCAATTAGCAGTGATAAAATTGAAATGGTCATCAAAAACCTCTCAATAAATAAAAGTCCAGGACCAGATGGCTTTCTTGGTAAAATTTACCAAACAGGAACAGGCAATACTTTCAAACTCATTCTGTAAGGCCAATAGTATCCTAATACTAAAGCTTGGTAAGGATAAGACACAAAAAGAAAACTATCAATTAATTTCTGATTGATACAGATGCAAAAATACTAAACAAAATACTGTAAATTAATACAACAATACATTAAAAAGATTATACAACACAATCAAGTAGGCTTAATTCCATGCGGTCAAGAGTTGTTCCACATGCACAAATTACTCAGTTTAATAGACAACATAAACAAAATAAAGGATATAAGCATATATCCTGATTGGCATGCAAGATAATTACCAGCAATACTCCTGGGCTCAACACCCATGGAAGGGCAGATGTGTAGTAAGGAATTTGGCCTCACCTAATGAGAAATATGGCCTTTGTCCCGGCTCCTGGAAGGTAACCTTTAAACCATTGAAATTTAGCGATAGGAGTGATTGGTTATTCATGATGGGCCCCATGGACCATACCTGATAATTTGTGCTAATGAGATGACTCAAGGTGGGGACTGGCCATGCCGAAAGACCAAACACATAAAAAAGTGCTGCAGCCTTGGCCAAAGTGATACCAACTGAAACTTTTGAGAGAGAGGCTGGAAACTGTGTTCAATCAAATGGGCAATCATTTAATTAATCACACCTATGTAATGAAGCCTCAATAAAAACTCTGGACACTGAAGCACAGGTGAGCTACCGGGTGAGCAATACTCTGTGTGCTGTCTCACAGTGTGGCCAGGAGGCAGTAAGAGATCTAGACTCACAGGGAATAGACAACAAGAAGATTTATATATGGGACCTTCCAGACCTTGTCCTAAGTGTTCTTCTTTTGTCTAGTTCTACTTTGTATTCTTTTGCTATAATAAAACTGTCATCGTAAGTATAAACTGTCCCAAGTTCTGTGACTCATTCTGATGAATTATTGAACCTGAAGGAGTTCCCTCAGTTTAAGTCATTCTATAAAGTTATTGAATGTGAGGGAGTCCCTGAATTGGTAGCTAACTGGTCTAAAGTGAGGCTGGCATTAGGGACTTCTGAGATTGTGGCTGATGTCTGAAGTAAAGAGATTTTGAAGGGACTATTCCCTTAGACTCTGTGGTTTGGCAAACTCTTTGCAGCGAGGAAGAGCAGTGGAAAAAGTCAAGTCAAATCGAAGCCCATCAAAGGCCACCTAAAATCACCAAGAAACTCTGGGACTAAGATGCTCCTTTAGAGTTGACTGAAATTGGGGATAAGAAGCCAAATGTCATTGGATGTGGGCTTCCCCAGAAGGAGGCATGACCGTGGTTAGGTGGCACTCTGCAGCTGAGGCATACCTATAGGGTCTGATGCTGAGGGCTAAGTGGTACACCCAACATCTGAAGAAACATGTCCCTCATTCCTAACAGTCGACCTTTTTTATCATGGTAAAAGAACATAATATAAAATTTGTCATCTAATTTATGGCCATGCTACACTGAACATGTCCGAATCGGTCTAATCTTGGAAGCTTAGCAGTGACAGGCCTGGTTAGTACTTGGATGGGAGACCACCTAGGAAGACCAGGTGCTGTAGGTGTAAAAAAAAAATTTTTTTTAAAGGGATTGTAAGCTAATAAGGTCCTTGCAATCTGTGAGGTCAACCAAGGGTTGCCTCACCTGAAAAACAATTGACATCTTAACCATTTTTAAGTGTATAGTTCAGTTGTATTAAGTACATTCCCAATGTTATGCCACCATCATCATGATTCATCTCTAAAACTCTTTTTATCTTGCAAAAATGAAACGTTATTTTCCCATTAAACACTCTGTATTTCCTCTTTTCCCTGCTCATAGAAACCACTATTCTACTTTATAGCTCAATAAATTTGACTACATTAGGTGCCTCATATAAGTAGAATAATACAGTATTTATTCTTTTATGTCTGGCTATTTATTTGACTGGGGAGATGTTGGAATGGGAAGGAGAATTATTGGGAAAATTGGGTATCCCCTTTGCTTAGGAATGGTACATCCCAGTTTTCCTTGGGAAGTTCCGGTTGAGAACTATTTCTTCAAACTCAGTATTAATACTGTTCCATTTCGATTTCAAAACACCCTGGCTTAGACAGGAAATTCAATTTTCATCCTATTTGATCAAGAATCTGACCAACATAATGAAGGAGGAAAAATATGAATGTGTTTGTTCTGAAAGCAGGGTTTTGAGACTCCTAGCAAATAGAGAAAAATCACGAGAAAACTAGAAAAAAAATAAAAAGAGACCTTTAATTACTTTATATTCTTTGACCCAGTGTCTCTAAAGTGCGTGTTTATAGAAACAGTTGAACAGCTCTATAATGATAAAAGCAAGACTGCTTATGACCAAGAGTCATGGGTAATGCATAAGGAAAGTGAGAAGGGTGTACGACACATAATCCTGAAGTGGCTGACTTAACTGGAGAATCCAAAATAATCTCCCAATTCCATTACATATATTCGAAGAGAAAAAACTGTAAACAGAAAGTAAAGAGTCATATAGGTACATATGCACTACGTGAATACAGAGTCAGAAATTCCTTGTTGCACATGCTTAATTTTGTTGCTTTTCCAGTTCTATGTACTAAAAAAGATAGCACCCATATTAAGATTAGGCTATTTCTTTTGGTAATTCTCCACAGTACACTCTAGCATCCTCTGGCTGTAGATGAAAGAACACAGCATGGGATAACCACAATGTATATCACCAAGGACACTGCATCCTTCTTCAGAAAAGATGAGGTGGCTGAATTCAGATATAACCCAAGGCCTGTTCCATAAAGTAAGCAAACAACTGACAGGAGAGAACCACAGGTGAAAAGGGTTTTATTTTCTCACCTGGCGATAGGACTTTCAGAATGGAGGAAATATTATAGTAAGAGAAAAAGATCCCTGAGTGTGGAACACCACCAAAGATGGCACAACATGTTATTGGTAGAAGTATCATAACAGGCAAGCTTGAGGAGTTGAGGAGGGTTACAAAAGAAATGAGGGCTTTCCACATCTGCACATAAGGTAAGGTGTGACGTCATCAAATAGTGCAGCTCAGAGTTCAAAAGCTGATGAAAAATGACAGCAAAACCAACAAGCCACAGAGGCAGGGGTTCATTATCATCAGATAATGAAGGTTTTGACAAATGGCCACCAACTAGTCATAGGTCATCAGGGCCAGGAGTATGCTGTCCAAACATGTAAAAGAGAAGAAAGGTAACCTGAGTTAGTCAACCTGCATAGGTAAGGGATTTGCTGTATGTCTGCAGGATCACCAGCATCTTGGGGACTATAGTTGTGCTAAAACTGATGTCAGCCGAAGACTAATTGGAAAGGAAGAAGTACATGTGGGTGTGGAGGTGGAAGTCAAAGGTGACATCCAGAATGATGAGTAGGTTCTTGAGCAGTCACCAGGTACATGGATAGGAAAAGCCCGAACAGAAAAGGCTGCAGTTCTGGACCATCGGAGAGTTCCAGGAGGAAGAATTCTGTGTCACCTGTCAGGTTGCATGGTTCCATGCACATGGGACACATTGGGAAAAAAAGGAAGAGTGTTGAGTGAATAAAACAAGTATAGAGGCACCCAGCTAAGTGTCCATATTATGGATTTAAGCAATTAACAGATGAAGTATTTACATTTGAGGACTATTCACGCCCATTACCTTTGACAACATTTCTCAGCTGTAAACTCTTTTTAGATCTCTTTCCTTATTGATCCCTGAGCTATTCACTTTACGCCCACTTTAGAGACACTGGGTCAAAGACTATTAAAGAAAGGTATTCTGAGAAGTCAAACTCATGAACAGAGTAAAATATCAGCCTTGAACTTTTGAAAAAAATATTTGAAATAAAAAATATTTTTCTCTCTTTAAGAAAAAAAATCAACGTAATTAAAAGATTCTAAGGAGGAGTCAATAGGACATTATCTTATCCAAATGCAGTATAGAAAATTCTCTTAATTTGGAATGTAGTCTAGAAAAGCAAAAACCACATTAACTGGATTCTAAATTAAACTAAAATGTTCATAATCAGATAGCATTTTTGTATGGCAAGTATTTGTAAGAATTTTCATCTTTATTTGGTATTATGAAATCCATTTTCTATGGAGGTAAGTGCTCACTCAAATTTCTCGATTGTCTAATCAAAGTCCCACCAAATATAACTCAATATACAAATATTTAACCTTGGTGGACTTCACATTTTGAAAAATGTGTTCTTGTTAAATGCACTGCATCATACAGCATCACTGATCTTAAAGATAATATTCATTTATGATGCACCAATGATTAATTAATCATTAACATTCATGAGTACTCTGGACTTATTCTTCATTTTGAAAGGTTATTTTTTATTAGTAATACACAAACTGAGAGAAATATCTGAGGTTGAATTTGCTCTTTACTGTTTTTATTTGTACTGGCTTGGTAAAACTCTTTAAATATGTCTCAAATAGTAAATATTTATGAAGGGTTGATTTCTCATCAAATGCAACCCCCTAATGAATAGTCGAGGAATTAGGTGCAAAGTCAGGTCTCAAACCTTAAACTGGCCTTCTTTATACCAGCTAAAGAACTTTGCAAGTTAATTCTTCCTTATACATGGATTACATTTCTCCTAAACTCAGCTCCCTGAAGGCCACTCAGTTCTTCATTTCTCTTGACAGATCAACACATGATGTAATTAGAGAAAAATCAAAAGGCAAAAGAACAAAGACTAATATTACAAACACCCAGGTAGGTTCCTCGTCTGTAAAATGGGTATTATTTGAGCTGACATTATAGGGTTGCTGTAAGAAATAAAATACAATTATAAATATAAAAGACATAAACAGTGGTTATCAATGCTACTTGATCATTAAACTACCTTCCCATCTTTTCAAATTTAATAATGGATGGGCCATAGCCCAGAACCAACTAAATTAGAATCTCTACACATAAGTCCTTTGGACATACTAACTTATAGCCAGGGGAGAAAATTATAGCCAGGCTATTAATAAATGCTGTACCAATTTTATCAATTATTATCAGTACCACTGCAACCTACTACACATATTAAAATATAAATATTTAATAATACTTGCTGTAGAACTCATTTTTATTATTGGTAAAACTTGAAGGTTTGGTTTTTTTGTGGGTTTTTTTTTTTTTTTTTGCTATCCATATGGTCTTCTTCCCCTGAACTTTAGTTGTCCAAAGGCAAATGCTGTCATGAATTTGTGAATGTACTTTCCTTTAAGTGTTTTTATACTATTAGTATTGATTCATATATTCGCAAACCATTGTCTTGAAAATTTACCTGAATTCCCTCATGCTACACATACTGTTTCCTGAGTTCTCTTTTACTACAGCATTGTGTTTTAAGTCTCTCTGTGAATGTCATACATCTATTCAACACTTTAAGTGATGCATAATATCATCTGA
>NW_011889387.1:106716-108936 GCF_000151845.1 Pteropus vampyrus
ATTTCAAAACACCCTGGCTTAGACAGGAAATTCAATTTTCATCCTATTTGATCAAGAATCTGACCAACATAATGAAGGAGGAAAAATATGAATGTGTTTGTTCTGAAAGCAGGGTTTTGAGACTCCTAGCAAATAGAGAAAAATCACGAGAAAACTAGAAAAAAAATAAAAAGAGACCTTTAATTACTTTATATTCTTTGACCCAGTGTCTCTAAAGTGCGTGTTTATAGAAACAGTTGAACAGCTCTATAATGATAAAAGCAAGACTGCTTATGACCAAGAGTCATGGGTAATGCATAAGGAAAGTGAGAAGGGTGTACGACACATAATCCTGAAGTGGCTGACTTAACTGGAGAATCCAAAATAATCTCCCAATTCCATTACATATATTCGAAGAGAAAAAACTGTAAACAGAAAGTAAAGAGTCATATAGGTACATATGCACTACGTGAATACAGAGTCAGAAATTCCTTGTTGCACATGCTTAATTTTGTTGCTTTTCCAGTTCTATGTACTAAAAAAGATAGCACCCATATTAAGATTAGGCTATTTCTTTTGGTAATTCTCCACAGTACACTCTAGCATCCTCTGGCTGTAGATGAAAGAACACAGCATGGGATAACCACAGTGTATATCACCAAGGACACTGCATCCTTCTTCAGAAAAGATGAGGTGGCTGAATTCAGATATAACCCAAGGCCTGTTCCATAAAGTAAGCAAACAACTGACAGGAGAGAACCACAGGTGAAAAAGGTTTTATTTTCTCACCTGGCGATAGGACTTTCAGAATGGAGGAAATATTATAGTAAGAGAAAAAGATCCCTGAGTGTGGAACACCACCAAAGATGGCACAACATGTTATTGGTAGAAGTATCATAACAGGCAAGCTTGAGGAGTTGAGGAGGGTTACAAAAGAAATGAGGGCTTTCCACATCTGCACATAAGGTAAGGTGTGACGTCATCAAATAGTGCAGCTCAGAGTTCAAAAGCTGATGAAAAATGACAGCAAAACCAACAAGCCACAGAGGCAGGGGTTCATTATCATCAGATAATGAAGGTTTTGACAAATGGCCACCAACTAGTCATAGGTCATCAGGGCCAGGAGTATGCTGTCCAAACATGTAAAAGAGAAGAAAGGTAACCTGAGTTAGTCAACCTGCATAGGTAAGGGATTTGCTGTATGTCTGCAGGATCACCAGCATCTTGGGGACTATAGTTGTGCTAAAACTGATGTCAGCCGAAGACTAATTGGAAAGGAAGAAGTACATATGGGTGTGGAGGTGGAAGTCAAAGGTGACATCCAGAATGATGAGTAGGTTCTTGAGCAGTCACCAGGTACATGGATAGGAAAAGCCCGAACAGAAAAGGCTGCAGTTCTGGACCATCGGAGAGTTCCAGGAGGAAGAATTCTGTGTCACCTGTCAGGTTGCATGGTTCCATGCACATGGGACACATTGGGAAAAAAAGGAAGAGTGTTGAGTGAATAAAACAAGTATAGAGGCACCCAGCTAAGTGTCCATATTATGGATTTAAGCAATTAACAGATGAAGTATTTACATTTGAGGACTATTCACGCCCATTACCTTTGACAACATTTCTCAGCTGTAAACTCTTTTTAGATCTCTTTCCTTATTGATCCCTGAGCTATTCACTTTACGCCCACTTTAGAGACACTGGGTCAAAGACTATTAAAGAAAGGTATTCTGAGAAGTCAAACTCATGAACAGAGTAAAATATCAGCCTTGAACTTTTGAAAAAAATATTTGAAATAAAAAATATTTTTCTCTCTTTAAGAAAAAAAATCAACGTAATTAAAAGATTCTAAGGAGGAGTCAATAGGACATTATCTTATCCAAATGCAGTATAGAAAATTCTCTTAATTTGGAATGTAGTCTAGAAAAGCAAAAACCACATTAACTGGATTCTAAATTAAACTAAAATGTTCATAATCAGATAGCATTTTTGTATGGCAAGTATTTGTAAGAATTTTCATCTTTATTTGGTATTATGAAATCCATTTTCTATGGAGGTAAGTGCTCACTCAAATTTCTCGATTGTCTAATCAAAGTCCCACCAAATATAACTCAATATACAAATATTTAACCTTGGTGGACTTCACATTTTGAAAAATGTGTTCTTGTTAAATGCACTGCATCATACAGCATCACTGATCTTAAAGATAATATTCATTTATGATGCACCAATGATTAATTAATCATT
>NW_011889387.1:110316-111888 GCF_000151845.1 Pteropus vampyrus
TCTTAATGTCGTACAAGTAAGAATTTCCTAGAGATATAAACACATAATTATGTGAGTTATAAAAACTTGATACATGTGCAAATTTACTATTAATTACCTATACTTGTTCTCTCAATAGAAAAGTCAGACAAAATCACCTATATGCTCTGACCGTCAAGGTATAAAATTAGAAAGAACTCTGAAGTCCGACTAGCAGTAGACTTTTCATGATAGAGCCACATGAAAATTCCCATTTTGTATAAGAAATGATGATATTTTCATATTGCAGGTTTACAAAATGAGCTGGAAAATTCATTACTATTCATAGAAAACCCTATGATCCACAATACTCATGCAGTAAAGGTCCCTGCAAACCACTTGCTCCATTCTGCTAATTCACAGATGAACTGGACAAATCTCAAGGAAAATAATTGGTGATTCTGCCTCCACTTATTCATCTGAGTCTCAAGCATGTTTGGAAAAAAATAATGATTGTGCTGTGGTGGAGGGGACAGAGCCCTGGGATGGGAATCAGGAGACGTCTGTTTGAGTCCACACCTCTCACCTATTCACTGTGAAGATGTGTAAATCTCTCCACCTCTCTATGCTGATATCTCTTATATGGAAATAGGGAAAATGACACACATCTATGAGACACGTGTGGCACCTAACACAGATCTGTCTTTAATAAATGTTCAGTCATGGTTTTTAAATCATATTGGAATATTGAGCTTGTTCATTAAATGCAATCTCAACACAGGTTTAATGACTTTCTATTCTATTGTATGGCAGAGAGGTAGAAGCCTATCATGTCTCATTCATTCATGGTAATTCATCCATTGAATGAGTGGAAATCCTAAAATGTGTCTTAGTCTAAACAATAACATTAACCTCCCTTTCTCTTTTCCTGCCTTTTTTATTTTTATTTTTTTTCATTTTTATGAAAATCTCACAATTGTTTTGTCCTTGGATTGAATTTATTCATTTTTAAATGTTTTATTAAATATATGGGGGTGTCACAGGTTAACAATATCAAATAAGTTTCAAGTGTACCATTCAATAAAAAGTTGTATATATATTGCATTGTGTGTTCACCAGAGTTAGATTTCCTTTCATTGCCAAATATTTGCCCCATTTTCTTTATATTTAAATGTGTAGGTTCTATTAAATATGAAAATGATAGATTTATTAGAAAATCTGTGACATAGATACATACAAGCACTGTTCTATCTTCTGTCCAGTCCTATGAGTCATTGCTGGAAGGAATGACACTCCAGGAAGGAAAGCACTATATGGAAGCCATGTTGCCTGTGCTCTGCTTCTGAAATCCAAGGAACAGTCTATTCAGCATTTAACAGAGATTGTCGCTGTTGTCTGCCAAGCAAAGTATATGCTCTGGGGATCAGAAAGGAATTAGGCTCAGTTGTGTCCCTCCAGGCAGTCAGAATCTACCTTTCTAAGGACAAAACAACTGGAATTTTCCATACTGGTGCCCTCCCATCTGTTTGTCTCAACTCTCCTGTTTGTCATGACGGTGAAAAAACAATGCTCCTGACAGTTCCTTCTCCATCCTGCATCTCCACAGTCCTCAGC
>NW_011889387.1:113263-116430 GCF_000151845.1 Pteropus vampyrus
TTCCTTCTCCATCCTGCATCTCCACAGTCCTCAGCCGGCTGTTCTATCTCTGCTGCAGTATGGCCAAGGAGTTAGAATCCACTGCACCTGTCCTGCCTGACAAGCGATGAAGGTTCAGGCTCCTTCCCGACATCTGACAGTGAAGAGGAGTTAGTGGTGGGTCTCCTGATGCAATGATTCTTAGGGAAGAGGACTCAGATGTGAGGCCCACTGGACTAAAACAGGGAACCTGAAGGGCTGGAGAAACAAGCTGTTATCTATTTTTGCTTGGCCTTAAGAGCTCAAGGCACAGAGCTCACAATTAGACAAATCGGTCCATGCTATTTCAAGCTCTGAGGACTTGCTGTTACTAATAGAAGAGGAAAAGGGGAAGGGAATGTACTTTTAAGATTCTGGGCCCTTCTTCTCAGGAGGAAGCTCACCTGTATGCCTCACATTCACTTCCAAATTGCAGAGATTTTATAAACTCAGACAATTTTTTTCAATTAAAAAAAGCAACGTGTATATGTCTGCAAATCCACTGAATTATCCATTCATGTAGGAAAAATTGTGCTTTCTACATCAAGAAAATGCTATAATTTCTATGTTCTCATTTAATGTTGTTGTGTCTTAGGAGAACTTCCTATTTTCCCTATAGTCCTGTTTGGGGGTTTTCAAATTTTATGTGTTAAAGATATATGATTTTTGTTCTTTTGAATGACAGCAAAAGTTCTACTTTTTTTCTGTAGAATTTATGTATACTGTTACAGTAGACAACTACCTATTTTGACATATCGAATTGAAAATTTTCTTAAATACTACAGAGGGTTTCGCAGATGTCTGTATTCTAAATGTAGGACTGTATTCATCTCACATCTTGACTAGAAGAGGATCCAATTTCAAAGTCTACTCATGTGGCTTTGGCAAAATTTAGTTCTTCATGTACAATTGGCCATAGGCATCCCTCAGCATCTTACCACCTAAAATTCCCTATTTGGCAGCTGACAACATAACCGCTCTTTTTGAACAGAGTGAGCTGCTGAGAGAGTAGAAGAGGGCTGATAGTCAAAAGCCTGAGTCTATTTACACATTGATGTTGGGCGACATCCCGATATTTTTTTTTAATTTTTTAATATCAAATTTATTGAGGTGACATTGGTTAATAAAATCATATGGGTTCAAATGTACAATTCAATAATATGTCATGTGTCTATTGCATTGTGTGTTCACCACCCAGAGTTAAATTTCCTTCTGTACCCTATATTTCACCCCCTTTACCCTTTTCTAACTCCTCCCATCCCCGCTTCCCCTCTGGTAACCACTAAGCTATTGTCTATGTCTATGAGTTTTGTTTCTTTGTCTTGTTCGTTTGTTGCATTCACTCTTATATTTCACATTTAAGTGAAATCACACTTTTCCTGTCTTATTTCACTTAACATGATAATCTCAAGATCCCGCGTGGTATACCAGTTAGGTCTACCTGGTTTTTGCCCAATATTTTTTGACATTTTATTCATTGCATGAAGTCACAAGGCACAATCCACATGGAGATGGGTATATACAAGGGCAGGTAGACAGGAGGTAGGGAATATTAGAAGCATCTTAGAAGATGCACACAACAAAGGCCTCAATCTCCATCAATAATTTGGACTCTAGGCACAACAAGACACTAGAGATGTCTCTCTGCTTTCCTGCATAGTCCCCAAACATTCTCACATCACCACCTTCTCAAAAAATAAATAAATAAAAGTCTTTATTAGAAAAGAACTAGCACATGGAAGAACATGCTCTGTTTTAGGTATTTGTGCAGACCTCACAATGCTGTTTTGATCACATCATGAAAAGAAGTCTCCATGGTTTCTCTTATATCCTTTCATTTTTGCCAAGAAAGCCAAAGCCATTTCAAAATTAATCCAACAAGTGACTCTAGAGTCTTCTGATTTCTGCTCAATTAGTAAGAGCTTATCTCACCCCATTCTTATATTTTCTTTATAATCTTTGTATTTTAACTCTTGAAGTCTTTTTTTAAGTGAGGTTCTGGCTTATGTGGTAAAACAAAGTGGGATGTATGGGAATTGTGGTTTCGAGAACCTCTGTGTTTAATCTCTACAGTCTTCTTGAGTCAGATTTCTATGTATGAGGAACTCAGAGACTGGTTTCTCAATAACTGATATGAAGAAAATGCTATGACTTACCCAGTTAAATTGGATAAGGGAATTTTATGATAATTCTGTGTATGTGCATAAATGGCAGGGAAAAATTTTAGAGAGTGCAAATGACCACATGGCAGGAGTATAGAGGAGAATTGAAAAAGGAGGTATGAGTGTTGAGAAATTTTAGACTGCTTGGGTGGAAAGACAAACCTAATATTAAACTGAGCCAGATACTAGGTTCATTGTTAGTGAAGTTGGTATGTGATATAGCTTAGTGGTAAAAGGCAGAGTAGATTAAACGAGTTATTGAACAGCTTTTCAGAACTCCCAGACTGCTACCTCAGAAACCACTTGTAGCATCTCTAGGAAAAAAATGAATATGTACATAGGTACCAAGGTGTGTAGAAGAAGAGAGAAGGAGGCAAAAGACAGAAGAGAAAGAAGCATGGTTGCAATGTAGAATCCTAATGGGGTGGTTACTAGTGAAAGGAAAGATTTTGCTGAAAATGTGGTTCTTTACTACCCCTGAGTAATAAAATGGAGATAAAGTTAAATTTATTCATAATGACTTGGGTGACTTGACGATCTACAGGGACAGTTAGAAATATTCAGCCACTGAAAATATCATACCACTACTTTAAAGCTCAATTGTACACCCTTGATCAAGACATAGCATTACAATCCCCTTCTTAACCTGAGCTTACTTTGCATTCTTCTAATTTATTCCCCATATTATGATTTACCAGTCAGGGTTCAATAAAGAAAAGAAACCACAGTAGTTATTTAATGATGATAATTTCATATAGGTGTGGTTAAATGGTTTTTGAAAGATAGAAGGCATGAAAGAAAAACATGGTAACACGGTGTCATAACTGTAGGAAACATTGATGAACCCACTGTTAAGGGGTAAGGAAAAACTTAGTGTGTGTGCCCTTTGCTGGCCCTTACTGGAAGAACCTAAAAGGAAAACAGATGGAAAATCAGAGCAGCAGTTTAAAGATTCCCAGCCCCCACCACAGCATCACAACTTACAGT
>NW_011889387.1:116480-116970 GCF_000151845.1 Pteropus vampyrus
GCCCTTACTGGAAGAACCTAAAAGGAAAACAGATGGAAAATCAGAGCAGCAGTTTAAAGATTCCCAGCCCCCACCACAGCATCACAACTTACAGTATCAATGGGTAAGATTGCAGTAGAAAACAATAGCTTAATATCCAACACAGAGGGACAGCTGTAGAGTGTGGATGGAGAAGATATGCGGGGAAAAATGTATTACCAGGAATATGAAAGAAAAAACCGCATTGGCTGTGACTAATGCAAACTCTTTCGTATCTTCTTATGAGCTCTAATGACTTCCAGATCTTCAGGACCTAATCATAAGCGGTAAAGAACCCAAAACATACAAGTAATCTTTGAATAAAAAGTCCGACAAAATTCAATAGTCCTCACTTTAGCTGCACATTAGACCCTCCTGATGTGCTATTAAACGCGTTCATAATATTTTCACTCTCCAGTCCAATTAAATCGTAGTCTATAGTGATGGGACTCAGCCATGAAGATTTTTAAAG
>NW_011889387.1:117020-118896 GCF_000151845.1 Pteropus vampyrus
GATGTGCTATTAAACGCGTTCATAATATTTTCACTCTCCAGTCCAATTAAATCGTAGTCTATAGTGATGGGACTCAGCCATGAAGATTTTTAAAGCTCATCAGATGCTTTGAAAAGGAAACCTGGATGGAGGAGCAGTGACACACATTCTCTCACACAATCTAAATCAATAGATTTGAATAAAGCCAAAATTTAATGGAAAATAGGCATGGATGGTGAAAATAATTGGGAATCATATATAGCTATGTATTCAAAATAGAGTTGTAAATTTCTACAAGATGCCTGGGTCATAGGGGACAAATACATAAGATTCCATAGTTGCAATTAAATTCAATTGTGCAGTGATCTAGAAATAAATAGCATCAGAGAATACTCCCCTAATTCCATCAAAGATGTGCCAATATAAGCAACTTTCTGATGTAATAGATCAAAAGGAATGAAAACACTGAGCTACAAAAATTGTGTGCCCAAAGAGGCATATTTGCCAATTCCAGATGTTTGGTTTTTTAGTAATTTCTAATCTACAGACCACAATATGGGGGGAAGGGAGTATTGAGACTAGGCTGTTCTGTTGAAGAGACTCTGCAGGGCTCTCTTGATGTCCCCATTCCTCAGACTGTAGATGAAGGGGTTCAGCATGGGGGTGACCGTCGTATACACTACTGACACCACTGCACCCTCCTTTGAAGAATGGGAGACAGTTGAACTGAGGTACATCCCGATGCCTGTTCCATAAAATAAGCAAACAACTGACAGGTGAGAACCACAGGTGATGAAGGCTTTCTACTTCTCACCTGATGATGGGACTCTTAGAATGGTGGAAACAATTTTATAGTAAGACAAAACAATCCCTGAGGGTGGAACTCCACCAAAGATGGCAACAATAACATAGATTAATACATTATTGGTGGAGGTATCATTACAGGCCAGCTTGAGGAGTTGAGCAGGGTCACAGAAGAAATGAGGAATTTCCACATTTGTGCAAAAAGAAAGTTGTGACATCAACAAGCAATGCAACTGAGAGTTCATAAAGCTGATCAAAAAGGACACTAGAACCAGCAGGCTGCAGAGGCAGGAGTTCATGATGACCGGGTATTGCAGGGAGTAAAAAATAGCTATAAACCGGTCATAGGTCATCACATTGAGGAGGGCATTGTCCAGATATCCAAAAACAATAAAAAAAAAAGACAATTGAATCAGGCAGCCGGCATAGGAGATGTCTCCACTGTGAGTCTGGATGTCCAAAAGCATCTTGGGGATGGTGGTAGAAGTAAAATCAATGTCAGCCATGGACAGAATGGAGAGGAAGAAGTACATGGGTGTGTGGAGGTGAGAGTCAGAGCTGACAGCCAGGATGATGAGTAGATTCCCCAGCATGGTGAGCAGGTACATGGACAGGAAGAGCCCAAAAATTAGAGGCTGCAGTTCTGGATCATCTGCAAGTCCCAAGAGGAGAAATTTCAAGACATCTGTTATGTTCTGTGGTTCCACATAGCAAAGACACCTTTTGGAAAATAAAGGAGGATTGGTATAAAGGAAACAAGTATACAAGTATCCATCAGTGAGTCTATATTTTCAATTTAAGCAATACATAAATAAAGTATAAACACTCGAAGACCATACTCCTTCAGCAGTATTTCTCAGTAATGACAAACATTGGATTTGCTCCATTAACCTGTTACTACATGCAACCCTTTAAAAAGAATGAGCTAGAGAAATTTGAGGAGCAAGGTTATTTAGAGATCTAAAAATCCATAAACATGGTAACCTGTCAGTCCCCTCCTGTAAAGGAAAGCAATGAGAAACATCTTTCTCCCTCAAGACAAAAAAATATTCTTTATTAGTTTCTATAACTGTAGGACACTAATAAGCAATCA
>NW_011889387.1:118946-120321 GCF_000151845.1 Pteropus vampyrus
TACTCCTTCAGCAGTATTTCTCAGTAATGACAAACATTGGATTTGCTCCATTAACCTGTTACTACATGCAACCCTTTAAAAAGAATGAGCTAGAGAAATTTGAGGAGCAAGGTTATTTAGAGATCTAAAAATCCATAAACATGGTAACCTGTCAGTCCCCTCCTGTAAAGGAAAGCAATGAGAAACATCTTTCTCCCTCAAGACAAAAAAATATTCTTTATTAGTTTCTATAACTGTAGGACACTAATAAGCAATCAATGTATTTTATTTTATCTAAATGCAATGCAATTAATCCCCTTGATTTGCAGCATTTATAAACATACTATAAGAGTTATGTAATAAAGTGCCTGATGCTATTTTTTGGTGTGTGTGATATTGGCTACTAACAATTTTTAAACTCCACAACTCCTTCTTTTCCTTTTGCCCAACATCTGGATGACCTGATAAGAAAGCCTGGATCCTCCAGTTATAAAATAAAAAAGTCCTGGGAGTGTAATGTACAACATGGTGAGTAAAATAAATAATATTATATTTCATATATGAGTTACTAAGAGTAGATATTAAAAGTTCTCATTACAATAAAAATTTTCTAACTATGTGCGGTGACTGATCTGAACTAGACTTGTTCCAATGTATATTTTGCAATATATACAAATGTTAAATCATTATGTCGTACGCCTGAAACTAATATAACGTTATGTGCCAATTATATCTCGATTTTGAAAAAAGGCTTCTTCTTTTCAGCAAGAGGTTCAAACTTATGTAGGAACTCTCACTCTGAATCCACACCCTAACCACAATTAAAAAGAAAAAAACAGTCACTTTTTTTGATCTCTCATGTCATTGCAGACAAGCTTCCATGGGTTGCTAGGCTTCCTCCAGACAGGGAGATATCCATATGAGGAATAAAACTTTTTACACTCTCTTGGATGTGTAGAATTTTCAGCCTCAATATCCAAGCCAAATTTGGGGTGACAGCTCATCCTACTCCTGCAGAGCATTCACTCCACCTGTTGTGGTGAGTGGGGTAAGGATACAAGGACTACTAGCATCAAAAGTGTCTTTTCTTGCTCTGGCTCTGCTGCATGATGGCAAGCTTGCGCTTTGGACAGTGCTGCATTGTGCTGCATTTATTGAGTCTTTCCAATCCTTTCTTAGAGATCTTACTGACCTCGCTTAGAAGTTTCTATATTACTTACCTAATAGAGACAAAACTATGGAGTTGAATCTTTCCTTAATGCGGCCCTGGGTCTTGTGTTTTGCCCAGACCTCTCTGTGTCTTAGAATGAAGAGGAGCACGCGAAAGGTTATTACCCTGATTGGTGTGTGTTTCAAACATACATTGGTACTCAGGAAAGACTTTACCCTATGTGCA
>NW_011889387.1:120501-123238 GCF_000151845.1 Pteropus vampyrus
TGAAAGGAAGCAAAAAACTGAAACACAGGTGTATAATTTGACTCAATTAGAACTCAAGAATGTACTGAAAGAATTTATAGAAAAAAAAATAGCCACCAATTGGCTTTTGCAACTCTTCGACATAGGTTCTGAATTAACTTTAACATCAGCTGAAATGCACCAATTGGCAAAATTTCATGTCCTCAACCAATATCACGACTCAAATTACAGTAATAACTGGGGATCCCACTAAATTTTAACAAGGTACCCTTTATAATCTTAGTGAGGTTCTCAAACATAAAAATAAATGACATCTATGCCTCACCTTTATTATTGGAGACTATTTCTTTGTCCAAATTCTCTTTTGCAATAGCACCAATTGCCCTCAAAAATCCATGAATGGCCACGGACACTTTGATTAAGTTATAATTAAATTAAGTCTTTAGCCCTACAGCACAATTTACGATAGCCAACATATGGAAGCAACCTAAATGCCCATCCACAGATGATTGGATAAAGAAGTTATGGTTAATAAGTACAATGAAATATAACTCAGCAATTAAAAAAATGAAATCCTACCATTTGCAATGACATGGTTGGACCTAGAGGTTATTATGCTGAGTGAAATAAGTCAGACAGAGCAAGATAAATACCCTATGATTTCACTTATATGCAGAATCTAAGGAACAAAAAGAAAAAACTAATCAAAAATAGATTCACAAATATAGAGGACAATCTGGTGATGGCCAAAAGGTTGCAGATTAAAAGACTGGCAAAATGGGGTGAAAGATTAAAGAAATGCAAATTAGTAGTTAATAGATGGTCATGGGGATGGGGAGCACAGCATAGGGAATGCAGTTAGCATTAATATTTTGGCTAGGTAGAGAGCCAGAGCAGAGAAGGAGCAATAATAGAGGTTATTTTATAAACTATATAAATGTCTAACTGATATACTGTATACTTGAATCTAAGTTAAATAAATAATTTTTTAAATTGAAAAATAAATAGAGTAAAAAAATAAATAGTCTTTGGCACTGTATGGAAAAACCTGCCCAGTTTTTTACCTCCTTTGTGTCTCTTTTACTTTATATAGAACACTTCACTTCTGACATTTCCAGTCACCAAATGTGGGTGTTAGGATTCCCCACATCAAGCAATTCTCCATGATACCAGCTGACTGTCCAACTATTTGATTCAATTCTGACACTACGTGCCTGGAATGTCAAATTCCACAGGATGAGAGTTCAGTCCCTTGAATCCACTTTCTTCCTGACTTCAGATACCAACTATAAGGGCCCCAGCTTACCTACAAATTTGGTCCAGCTTGGCTACAAATCAGAGCTTTCCATAACCCCCTCATCAGGTTCAAGTAGTCACTCTGAGAAGAGCACTTGGAGGGAAATGACAGAATCTCCTTTATTTCTTTAGTCACACGAACATCCCTAGAAAAGATGAAAGCTCAGGCATGAAAGCCCCCAGTGTATGGCAGCCACATATGGACAATGCTGTGTCCCTGTAAACTAATGAACAGTAATCAATCTTTAACAGAGTCTATGTGTCCATTTTTGTTTGTTCTGCTTTGTTTTGAGTGCCTGCTCTGCACCAGGCATAGTGTAGGTTCTGGGGCTTCAATCAGACTCAGCATTGTCAAAACCAGAAAACTGACTGGCATGATACAACTAACTAGCTACAGATCTTGCACCAGTTTACATGCACTTGTTTTTTCAGTTGTTTGTTCATTTGTTTGAGGTAGGTCTTTGAGATTATATTGCATTTAATTACTTGAATAGATTTGTGTAATCACTATCACCACAGTCAAGAGACAGAACTGTGCCATCACTACATGGAAGTTCCTCATGCTGCCCCTTTATTGTTACTGTTTCCCTCCCCACACCTACCTGCTGGCAACTACTTATGTGTCTTTACCTCTTTAATTTTGTCATTTTGAGACTGTTCTTTAAATGCAACCATACAGTAAGTAATATGTAGAAACTGGCTTTTTTCACTCAGAATAATGTTCTTAAGATACAGCCAAGTTATTGGGTGTATCAATGGTTTGTTCCTTATTGCTGAGTAGTATTCCATGGCATGGATGTACCAAATTATGTTTAACTTTTCACCTGTTGAAGGACATTTGGTTTATTTTCCATTTTGGGCTATACATATAAAAGCTGCTATGGAAAATAAAGGAAGAAAGAAAGAAACGAGACTGCGTCACTTTCCTGCAGGCATTCTGACTACAGTGACATGGAAAGGGAAGGTTGAGTAGGTTTGTGGTTTGTCGATTCCTTTCAATTTTAACATTTTACTTAACTCATTATACCAAAAATGTTATAATTTCACACAAACTTGAGATTTTTTTGGCATTTCTTTCTTGCACATCTTCAAAAATCTAATCTTTATGCTGACAGCATATCTCAATTTGAAGTAGCCACATATCAAGGGCTCGATAGTCGCATGAACCTAAATTATATGGAAAGACATTGTCCTATACCCTGCACCCTGCAAATAGATCTCACTGCTCAGATGCACACCTGACTTCACTCTTTTTTCACCAAGGACTTGGTTTAAATTAAATAAGAATACTGTGCCTCTTTTCTCAATTGTAAAATAACAATAATATGTGCACCCCAACTTGGGGGTATCATGCAAATTTAAAATTAAGGCTACATACCACATAACTCTGAGCCTGAGACAAGTAAAATCTCAATAAAGTTTTCTGATAATGTGGTTACTCTCCTTATCCCCAGCATGATCA